>NW_006420001.1:0-444 GCF_000296735.1 Chrysochloris asiatica | reverse complement strand
GTTAAGTCTTCCTATCCAGGAGCATGGAACATTCTTCCGTTTTTGTAGGTCTCTTTTGTTTTTTTTTGTAGTAGTGTTTTGTAGTTTTCTTTGTATACGTCCATTCTTTCTCTGGTTACATTTACTCCTAGATATTTCATCCTTTGGGTGGCTATTGTAAATGGATTTGCTTTCCTAATGTCCTTTTCAATGCTGTTGTTTTTGGTATAGAGGAATTCAACTGATTTCTGTATGTTGATCTTTTATCCTGCCACTTTGTTGAATCTTCCAATGAGGTCTACTAGCTTTTGTACTGAGTCTTTGGGGTATTCTATGTATAGGATCATATAATATGCAAACAGAGAAAGTTTTATTTCCTCTTTGCCAATTTTGATGCCTTTAATTTTCCTGTCTAGCTGAATAGCTCTAGCTAAGACTTCCAGCACAATATTGAATAGGAGTGGT
>NW_006420000.1:3490-4028 GCF_000296735.1 Chrysochloris asiatica | reverse complement strand
TACTCTGCATTGTAGAAATGTTGCACTACTCTGCATTGTAGCTAGCTCTCAGTTTATGGACACGTTGATATCATCTGCCATGTACCTGGAACTGTGTATATGGAAATGTTTCAACACTCTGCCATCTTGCTAGCTCTCCATATATGGACACATTGGACTCATTGGCCACGTTGCTAGAACGCAGTATATGGAAATGTTGCACTATTCTGCATTATAGCTAGCTCTCAGTTTATGGACATGTTGATATCATCTGCCATGTACCTGGAACTGTGTATATGGAAATGTTTCAATATTCTGCCATGTTGTTAGCTCTCAGTATATGGACACGTTGGACTCATCTGCCATGTAGCTAGCTCTCTGTATATGTACATTGTGTACTCGTCAGTCATGTAGCTAGCACTCTGTTTATTGATATGATGGACTGATCTGATATGTAGTTATCTCTCTGTATATGAAGATATTGGACTTGTCTGCCATGTAGCTAGCCCTCAAAATATTTATATGATGGACTCATCTCCACGTTGTTAATTCAGAGTAT
>NW_006420000.1:0-560 GCF_000296735.1 Chrysochloris asiatica | reverse complement strand
ATATGGACATGTTGGACTCATCTGCCATGCAGCTAGAACTCTGTATATGGAAATGTTGCACTACTGTGAAATGTAGCTAGCTCTCTATATATGGACACGTTGGACTCATCTGCCTTGTAGCTAGAACCCTGTATATGGAAACGTTGCGCTTCTCTGCCATTTGTCTAGCCATCTGGTATATAGACACGATGGACTCATCTGCCATGAAGATTGAACTCTGTATATAAAATGTTGCACTACTCTGTCATGTAGCTAGCTCTCTGTACTTTGATATATTGGACTGATCTGCCATTTAATAGCTCTCTGTATTTGAAGATATTGGATTTGTCTGCCATTTAGCTAGCTATCTGTATATCGACATGTTGGACTCATCAGCCATGTATCCAGCTCTCTCTGTATGAACATGTCGGACTTATCTGTCTTGTAGCTACCACTTAGCATATGGACATGTTGGACTCATCAGCCATGTAGCTAGAACTCTGTATATGGAAATTTCTCACTGCTCTGTCATGTAGCTATCTCTGTATATGGACATGTTGGACTCATCTGCCATGTACCAA
>NW_006419999.1:1799-3007 GCF_000296735.1 Chrysochloris asiatica | reverse complement strand
TCAGTTTGCACCATATTGTTTGTATATCAAATTGAAGCATTGCCCAATTATTTGCTTATATCACAATTTGAAAGCATAAACTCCTTTTCTTTTCAAAAAAGAAAAAACAACAAAAAGCTTTTTATTATGAATTCAGTGAATGTTTATAGAGGAAGTCATTAGTTTTTCATTCAACAAATCATACACTGTTTCATCTCAATGATTATAATCCCCTCCATAAAACAATAGTTATTCTATTCCCTTCCATGCCACCCTCCTTCCCATCCCTTCTCAAATTTGTCCTTAGGTAAATGTTGCTCTTTTGATCTTGATTGATTGGTCATTCCATAGTGAGCATACCTTACTTTTGGTCATAATCTTGGGTATTTTCAGTTTCTTTCTGACAGTAAACCTGGTCTTTTAAAAAGTATTTTTGAATTTTGTTCCAGATTTTCTCCCACTCTGTCTGGGACCTTCTAATGTGATGCCTTTCAGTTGTTGTTGTTGTTGTTGTTGAGTACTGTGGAGTCGGTTCTGACTCATAGTAACCCTGAACAGGGTTTACAAGGCTGTAAATCTTTATGGGAGCAGAACACCTCATCTTTCTCCCGTGGAACCACTGGTAGTTTTGAACTGCTGACCTTGAGGTTAGCAGCCCGATTCGTAACCACTACGCTACCAGAGATTTCTTTCAGAGTAGTTAGTAATAGATAAATTTTTTTATCTCAGAGTTGTGGTGTCTAATGGTCACTTGCTCTGTTGCTCCAATGGATGAGTTGATTCCAAGCATCTTAATTTTCATCTCTCTTCTTTCTTCCACGTATGTAGAAACCTGTAATTACACTTAAAATGGCTGCTCACTTTGTGTATTACCAAAGTTTGTTTAATCCATTCTTCCATTGATAGGCACTTAGGCGATCTTTAACTTTTTATTATTGTGAATAGTGCTGCAATGAACTTGGGTGTGCCATGGCTCTTATTTATTATGGAAATATACAAAGTAGAGAGATTGCTGACTGACATGGTAGTTCTGTTTCCAACTTTTTGATGCAGTGCCACATCATTTTCCACTGTGGTTTCACTATTTTACAGTCCAACCAACAATATAGGAGGGGCCTAAGGAGCTCTGGTAGCATAGTGGTTACGAATCGGGCTGCGAACCTAAAGGTCAGCGGTTCGAAACTACCAGCTGCTCCGCGGGAGAAAGATGAGGCTTTCTACTCCCGTAA
>NW_006419999.1:0-496 GCF_000296735.1 Chrysochloris asiatica | reverse complement strand
TACATTTCATGTTTCAATTTTCAATGGATGTTTACAGCTGTTTCTATGTAGTCCAAGGTGCATTGAAGGAATTGGCAAAGTACAAGGCACCAGGAATTGAGGGACTAAAAATTGAAATCTTTCAAGAAAGTGAGGCAGCACAGGAGACACTCACTAATCTCTGCCAAGAAATTTGGAAAACAACTATCTGGCTGACTGATTGGAAGAGATGCATATTTGTGCCCATTCCAAAGAGAGGTGACCCAGCAGAGTGCAGAAATCATCGGACAATCTCTTTGATATCCCATGCAAGCAAACATTGTCAGAATTTCCAGAACTTCAAACCAGATTCAGTAGAGGCCGTGGAATGAGGGATATCATTGTGGGTATCCGATAGATCTTGACTGAAAGCAGAGAATATCAGAAAGATGTTTACCTGTGCTTCATTGACTATGCAAAGCGTTCAATTGTGTAGATCATGACAAGCTATGGACAACATTGTGAAGTATGAGTATTC
>NW_006419998.1:1972-3127 GCF_000296735.1 Chrysochloris asiatica | reverse complement strand
TCAGCCCAAGAGCTGGCCCTGAACTATTTTTTTGTTTGTTTGTTTGTTTGTTTTGTTTTTAAATATGGGAAAATCCAGGACAGGGGTGTAGAGTAGCAAAGAGAGTTTAAAAACAAAACAGGCCAAAAATTAAATCAAATCCTGATGTACAGAATAGCAGCCAACAGAGACATCTTAAAATCTCTCAGGCAGCTTTGAAGGCAAGAAGCTGAAGAGGGGACATTAAAGTCATACTCATATTAGGCTATAGATTTTTTTTTTTTCTCTCCCAACTCTCACTTTTCTGCGATTATAGACTATAGTATTCAGTCTAGTTTTGTCTTTTTGCTGTTGTTGTTGCTTTATTTTTGCTGGTGCTGTTTTGCTGTTATATGTTCCCCTCCTACATATGGGGGACTCTTTCTCTCCCTATATTACCCAAGAAGAGACAGCAACTGCTGCCATATTGTCAAGCTACAAACACACTCAATAAAACACCAAAACCCATACCAAGAACCAATACCAACTGCCATATACCAGGGAGGCAGACAACACCTGTGAAAGTTACTCTGCGTTAAGCAATAAGAATAGGGAAAAGAGAAGCCTACATCCTTATCACATTAACATGGAAGCATTCAGAAAGCATAAAAATACCAAAACACATACTCAATTAAGTATTAGTGACACAGATAAATACTAAACATGTTCAAGAATCAAAAATAGATGACCATATCAGCATATGTCCAGAAACAAGATAAAATGTCCTAGACAAATGACCTAGAAGTGGACCTGGACTACATTCTGGATAGAGGGCAGGCCTTGGAAATACCTGAGAAGGAATTCTGAAAAAATTATTATAAAATGTTTCAAAACACGTTTACAATGGAGTTGAGGAAAATAAGAAAAAAGTCAGGAAAATGCTAAAGGAATAATCAAATAAGATAGATACAGCATTGGAAACAATTCAAAACCTATAGAAAGAGATACAAACAATCAATAATAGAATATCAGAAATAGACAATACTCTGAAAGGGCAAAAGAGTAGAATAGAAGAGATGGAAGGCAGAACCAGTGAGCTGGAAGACAAATCTCTCAATACCACTAAGAAGAACAAACAGAATAAAGGATAAAAAAATCTGAAGAAGTTCTGAGATTCATGTTGGATAACATGAAGAA
>NW_006419998.1:0-587 GCF_000296735.1 Chrysochloris asiatica | reverse complement strand
TCATGATTCAAGGGACAACTGACCAAGATGACATAACAATAATTAATATCTATGCTCCCAATGAAAGAACTCCAAAATATATAAAGCAAACTCTAATAGATTTGAAGAAAGAAATAGATGAATCTACAATAATAGTGGGTGATTTTAATACACCACTTTCAAAATGGATAGAACAACTAGAAAGAAACTTGGTAAAGACACAGAACTAAACAACACAATCAGCCAACTGGACCTCATACATGTGTACACAGCATTCAACCCAACAACGGCACAATACACATACTTTTTCCAGTGCACATGGAATATTCTCCAGAGTAGACGATATCTTAGGACACAAAACAAATCTTCATAAATTTACAAATTTCAAAACCCTACAAAGCATCTTCTCAGACCACAGTGTTATCAAATTAGAAATCAACAACAGAAAGACAAAGGAAATAAAGTCAAATACATGGAAACTGAATAACACCCTGGTGAAAAATGACTGGGTAGTCAAAGAAAATAAACATGAATTCAAAAAATTCCTAGAAACAAATGAGAATGAAAACACAACATACAAAATCTTTGGGAAACGGCAAAAGCAGTAC
>NW_006419997.1:2996-3480 GCF_000296735.1 Chrysochloris asiatica | reverse complement strand
AGCAAGACGACATAACTATAATAAACATATACTCTCCCAATGAAAGAGCACCAAGATACATGAAGCTAACCTTAATGGAATTGAAGACAGAAATACATAAATCCACAATTATAGTGGGAGATTTCAACACACCACTCTCGAAAATGGATAGAACAACCAGAAGGAAACTAGACAATGCTACAGAGGAACTTAATAACACAATTAACCAACTATACCTTATAGATATATACAGAACATTCTATCCAACAACAGCACAATACACATTCTTCCCCAGTGCACATGGAACATTTTCCAGAATTGACCACATGTTAGGTCACAAAGCAATCCTCCATAAATTCACAACCATCAAAATTCTGCAGAGCATCTTCTCAGACCACAATGCCATAAAACTAGAAATCAACAATAAGAAGGTCAAATCAATAAAATTGAAGACATGGAAACTGAATAACATTCTGCTGAAAGGCAACTGGGTAAAAGAAGAAAT
>NW_006419997.1:0-552 GCF_000296735.1 Chrysochloris asiatica | reverse complement strand
AATGTGAATCCTAAAATTATGAAGATCATCAATGAAAAAATAGGGACGAATGTGAGGGTGCTAATTCAGGGAATATTCAGACTGCCACACATTCTAAAAAATACACAAACAAAAATAGACAAGACTTCGGGGAAAAGATGGCAGATAGGGTGAAGGTGTAGTGACAAGCTCTGCCAAGAACAACACAGAATACAGGACCAAGAGGACTCAAGGAATGGTCCCAGTACTCTGAATCACATATAACGGAATATTTAGGGGGTTGGAAAACTTACAGCTGGGGAATTTGTGGCAGAAGCAAGAAATCCATTGCTTCCTGGTTCAGGACGCTTGGCTGCTCCAGGAGCTGCCGTTTTGTGTGGGGCCAAGCAGGGAAAGAATCAGAGCAGCCACGGACGCCTGACAGAGCTGCAGAGATAGAGGTATGGACATTCTTTTATTTTCTTTTTGGTATCTTTTCCTTGGCCCCTTGCTGCCTGCGTACCTCCATTCTGGTAACTATAGCGGTGCCTGAGCTAGTGGATACTCCAGCCCCACCCTCGGAGGGTTCTACTA
>NW_006419996.1:2569-3069 GCF_000296735.1 Chrysochloris asiatica | reverse complement strand
GCTATGAGTCGGAATCTACTCCACGGCACATCACCACCACCACCATAGGGAACTCTATCTACTGTCTGCTCAATTATTCTGTACCTGTAAAACAATGCTTTAAAAACCTATTCATAACTTAAAAATAAAATAAAAATTTCTGAGCTAGAAATGAACTCCCTTTTCATTTGGACACGAAATATTGTTGGCAGGGCTTGACTACACAACATTCACAGTAGCGCAGTAACTAAATCTGCAGACAGCTGCACTCTGCTTTGTTTGGAACTTTTCCAAGAGACATTTACCACTTGAGAAATCCCATCACCAAAGGCCAAAAAGCTCTGTGTGGTCAGTTTCACCACCTGGCTGTATTTTTTCCTGTTTACAGCTTTTGTACGCACTTCTTCATTGTACCTGAACATTACTGTATTGCCATACACATTACTTTATTAAGAAATGCTTTTCTTTAGTACAATTAGAATAATATGATGTCATTTATAGTATTTGTGTATATTGTTGTT
>NW_006419996.1:0-529 GCF_000296735.1 Chrysochloris asiatica | reverse complement strand
GTAAAAATTTACAGCTGCAGAAACCCTATGCACAGTACATAACCAACCACAAGTATGAATCTAGGAAAATTGAAAGTTGTCAAAAATGAAATAGAGTACATAAACATTGATATCCTAGGCATTAATGAGCTGAAATGGACTGGTATTATCCATTTGGAATCTGACAATCACATGGTTTACTATGCTGTTGTTGTGAAGTGCTGTGGAGTCAGTTCTGACTCATAGAGACCCACCCTGTATTAGGATTTCCAAGGAGCTGGGAATGACAAATTGAAGAGGCTCAAATTCATCATCAAAAAGAACATTTTAAGATCTGTCTTGAAGTATAATGCTGTGTGTAATAGAATAATATCGATACGCCTACAAGGAAGATCAGTTAATATCACTATTATTCAAACTTATGTTCCAACTACTAAAAACAATTGAAGAATTCTACCAACTTCTTCAGTCTGAACTTAACCAAACATTCAATCAAGATGTATTGATTACTACTGGTGATTGAAATGCAAAGGTTGGAAACAAAGAGGAA
>NW_006419995.1:2160-3083 GCF_000296735.1 Chrysochloris asiatica | reverse complement strand
AGCGGTAGTGAGGTTGGCCCAGGATCAGACATTGTTTCGTTCTGCTGTGCATGGGGTTGCTATGAGTCGGTTCCAACTCGATGACACCTGACAACAACAACAACAACAATCAATATTGGGCTGAAGATGTACTTACAAGCTTTCTATGGTGATGTTTCTGGCTATTCCTTTCTTTCCCCCTCAACTGTCTTTTTTACAGTAGTAGGCAAGGGAAATCAAGATTCAAAAAACAGTCAAACATCTTAACATTATTTCCCCCTCTTTTACCCTTTCAAACCATGCCTCAATCCGTGTATCCCAAACTCTATTGTTCCAAGGTTTAGCATACATCACTATTTACCTCTGTCCCACCTAGACCATGCAAATCTGCCTAAATGTTTTCCCATCAGCCATGCTCTTCCATTCCCCTCACTTATTGTGTATTGCTCCCCAACCCAGGCACCCAAACTATCCTGTGTCTATTCCTTGCCCTGTGCTCCACCTTCTACTCCCTCCCATCAATCTACCCACTATACCCTGGTAACCAAGATTTTTAATTGCCACTTTTAGTGTGGGTACATTTTCTTAAGCTTTTACAATAATGACCCTGTGTAATATTTCTCCTTTTGTGACTGACTAATTTAACTTGGCATAATGTCCTCAAGGTTCATCCATGCTATGCCTTGGCTTGCAGCTTCCTTGTTATTCTTCAAGGCAGCATAATATTCCATTCTGTGTATGTACCACAGTGTGTTTATCCATTCTTCCATTGATGGGCACTTAGGCTGTCTTCATCTTTTTGCTATTGTAAATAGTGATGCTATGAACATTGATGTGCATATATCTACTCATGTTATGGCTTGTATTTCTTATGGATAAATACCAAGTAGAAGAATTGCTGGATCATAAGGTAGTTCTATTTTCAACTTTCTGAGGAAGCACCA
>NW_006419995.1:0-470 GCF_000296735.1 Chrysochloris asiatica | reverse complement strand
AGGAATTGGCAAAGAACACAGCAACAGGAATTGATGGAATAAAAATTGGATCTTTACAGAAAGTGAGGCAGCACAGGAGGCACTCACTCATCTCTGCCAAGAAATTTGAAGGACAGCTATCTGGCTGACTGATTGGAAGAAATCTGTGTTTGTGCCCATTTCAAAGAGAGGTGACCCAACAGAATGCAGAAATCATTGGACAATCTCCTTAATATCCCATGCCAGTAAAGTTTTGCTGAAGGTAATACAGAAATGGCTACAATCATACATTAACAGAGAACTTACAGAGGTTCAAGCCGGATTCAGAAGAGGCTGTGGAACGAAGGATATCATTGCTCATGTCCAATGGATCTTGGCTGAAAGCAGAAAATATCAGAAAGATGATTACCTGTGCTTTATTGACTATGCAAAGGCTTTCGATTGTGTGAATCATGACAAGCTATGGACAACATTGTGAAGTATGAGTATTC
>NW_006419994.1:0-3140 GCF_000296735.1 Chrysochloris asiatica | reverse complement strand
CTTAGTGTTTGGTACATAAATTTGAATAATAATTGTATTAAATGGTCTTCCTTATAGGTGCATGGAACTCTTGGTGTGGCAATGTAGGATAAGCACTGGGCTGTGAGCCACAAGGTTGGCATTTCAAACCCACCAGGTTCTACTTAGAAATCCTACACAGGGTTTCTATCAGTTAGAACTAACTTGAGGATGGCACTTCACAACAACTTGTTTTAATTGTTGTTGTTAAGTGCCATCAAGTCAGTTCTGACTCATAGTGACCCTGTGTAGTGTTTCCAAGGAGAAGGTGGTGAGCTCGAACAGTTGACTTTGCCATTCAAACCAACCCTAAAGTCCAGTGCATTAACCCACAGTGCCACAGACAGCATTATACTTCAAGATAGTTCTTGAAATGTTCTTTTTGATGATGAATACAATGCTATTCCCTCTTCAATTTGTCATTCCTGACATAGTAAACAATATAATTGTCACATTCAAACTAGCCAATACCAGTCCATTTCAGCTTACTAATGCCTAGGATATCAATCTTTATGTGTTCCATTGAATTTTTGACAGTTTTCAATTCTCCTAGATTCATACTTAGTACATTCCATGTTCCCATTATTAATTAATGTTTACACCTGTTTCTACTGAAATTTTGCTCACTTGATATTTACTCATAAGTTATGAAAACATCTATGCATAAATGACACATACTTTAATATTTATGGAAACTTCATTTGTCATTTTCCTACTTTGGAAAGTACCAAAACATTTAACAGGCAAATGAATAATAAAATTATAGTGTATTCTACATATATCTGCATATATTAATATATGCAGCAATATAGATTAATCTCACAGACATTATGGTGAACAAAAGAAAGTGCAGAGGATATAAAGATATATATTAGTTATATTGTAGATATAAGGGATGATAGTTTTATCTAGAGCAGATAAAACCAACCTGGTGGTGGCGGTGTGCCATGGAGTCAGTTCCAACTCATAGCTACCCTGTTTCCAAGGTTGTAAATCTTTATGGGAGCAGAACGCCTCAACTTTCTCCCGCGGAACAGCTGGTAGTTTCGAACTGCTGACCTTGAGGTTAGCAGCCCAATTCATAACCACTACACTACCAGAGCTCCTTAAAACCAACCTAAAGTGATAGAAAAATGAAACCACTGACTGTGGGGCATGACAAGGGAATGAAGGACCACATGGAAACTTTCTGGAGATCTGAAACTGTTTTATCTTCATTACAATGGTGAGTAAATGGTATATACATTTAGCAAAACTCATTACCCTGTGTGCTATTAATGTGTGAATTTTTTCTATGTGAATTATACTTGGTATAGTTTTTTTAAAAGGAAAAAACAGGAATTTATTGCCTTCTCTTATGTTTTGTTATGGATAACAGCATCCTCCAAATTAACCAAGCTAAAAACCTTAAAGGTTTTATTGATTTTTTTCCCCTCTCCTTTATCTTGCAAATCCAGTTAGCCTTAGGGCTAGTTGATTTTTCCCTTTGAAATCTCTCTAGTCATTACTACCTTTTCTCCTACCACCTTCTATGTATCTCTCTCTCTCTCTCTTTTAATTGGTTTTGCACAGACAACAGCAGAAGTCAACTGGGGAAAAGGAGAGACAGGAGGAAAAAAGGGGAGATTTTATAATAATAAATGTCTTGGAGGGGTGGGGAAGTATTTAAGCTTAAGGCTTTGTGTTGTGTTTCTGCTATTGCATCAAATACTGAGACAAAATGATGTGGTGAATAACTTGGACTCTGGATCCAGAATGACTACATTCCAGTAAATTCTAGCTCTACCATCTATTAGCCCTATGACCTTAGGCACGTTGCTTTATCCCTCTGAACCCGTTTCCCTAATATTACTAAACTACTACTAATTTTTAAAAAGCCATGGTGGCACAATGGTTAAGTATTTGGCTGCTGACCAAAAGCTTGACAGTTTGAACCAACCAGCTGCTTTGTGAGGGAGAAGACTGGAGATCTGCTCTTACAATGATTGCAGCCTAGAAAACACTATGGTGTAACTGCTCTGTCATATAAGGTTGCTATGTGTTAGATTCATATCAACAAATCAAATCAAGATTATTAATAACACAGCCACATGCTGTTTTTTTAACCATGTACATAATTAAATACTAGAAAACAAACACAAAAAGAACAATGTGTTGGGTGTTATAATAGAGGTAATAACAGCAGAAGAATTGAAGAAGGGCACCAGATTAGAGAGTTGGTTAAGGTTCATGCTGAATTGCTACTTTCACTTTTATATGTTTTAAAAACAAATCATGTTTCTATGTACTGAAATATTAATAGCAATAATTCTGAACCCTAAAATTTTACATTATACCAGCTACTTCTTTGTTCATTTATATGTTACCTCCTTTTGACCACTGCATATTTTCCTAAAAGTAGAAAAAAAATTTAAGTAAGGAAAAACTAAACTGAAGGATAAATGTATGCATTTTATTTTTCAAAGAAGAATGTGAAAGAATGGCCAAAATCAGATTCAGAAATTAATTTTTTTAGTAATCTACGCTTTAATCTATATTGTGGTAGATAACTCAGAATTGTCTGAGATTGATTTTTATAAATGCTTAATTTTACCTGATTTTTACAGGATAGTCATTAAGCAAAAGAAGTTTCCAAATAATTCTCCATTTTAATAATGGACAAGAAAAGAAGATCAAATCCTCAAACTATTTACTTAGGTGAACAGAACTATGTTTTTTTGAAATAATGGATATGCAAGATTTAGCCATTAAAGGGAAAGGGTCAAATGAAAATCCTCTCAGTAATAGCTGATAGCTGAGAAAATCTTTCAAGGAAATTAAACACTTGATCAAAAAGAGGGAAGGGTTGTTGGTGAGAGCTGAGATTAAACAGTAGGACTGTCTCAGTAGAGGCTTCAATTATAAGAAGCAGGCAGTTAATGAGATCCTCCTCTCAGGGATCTGCTTTTTCTCAAGATGTCTCTTTGCAGGAAATGCAATAGTTTCATTTTCTTTCAGTCAAGATAGAAATAAGTGCTTCACCTTTGGAAAATGTAAAGAAAACTTTAAAAACTTAAAAAATTATAAAACTCAGAATGCAAAAAGAAGAATTTAGAGGTGTGCTTCCAGTACTATATAATAGA
>NW_006419993.1:2465-3341 GCF_000296735.1 Chrysochloris asiatica | reverse complement strand
TCCTCTTCTGAATTTAGCTTGAACCTCTGGAAGGTCTCTGCCAATATATGGATGCAGCAATTTTTGCATTATCTTTAGTAAAAAACTTTACAAACATGGGATTACTCCTAGGCATTAGTGAGCTTAAATGGACTGGTTTTGGCCTTTTTAAATCTCACAATCACATGGTTAACAATGCTAGGAATGACAAATTAAAAAATGGCATCACATTCATCATCAAAATGAACATATGAAGGTATGTCTTGAAGTACAATGCTGTCTATGATAGGATAATATGCATATGCCTACAAGGAAGACCAGTTAATACCATTGATTCAAATTTACACACCAACCACTAAAGTCAAGGATGATGAAGTTGAAAAAAATCTATCAATTCCTTCAGTCTGAAATTGATCAAACATGCATCCAAGTGTATTGATAATTACTGGTGATTGGAACGCAGAGGTTGGAAACAAAGAAGAAGGATCAGTAGCTGGAAAATATGGCCTTGTTGATAAAAATGATGCTGGAGATCACAGGATAGAATTTTGCAAAATCAATGACTTCCTCATTGCAAATACCTTTTTTAAACAACATAAAAGATGACTATACACATGGACCTCACCACATGTAATACACAGAAATCAAATTGACTACATCTGAAAGCGACAGTGGAAAAACTTAATACCATCAGCCAAAACAAGGCTAGGGGTAGACTGTGGAACAGACCATCAGTTGCTCATATGCAAATTGAGGCCGAAGCTGAAGAAAAATAAAACAAGTCCATGAGAGCCAAAATATGACCTTGAACATATTCCACCTGAATTTAGAGATCATCTAAAGAACACATTTGAAAAAATTAGATATTAATGACCAAAAACCAGATTTGTGGGATGA
>NW_006419993.1:0-897 GCF_000296735.1 Chrysochloris asiatica | reverse complement strand
TTGTGATTTGAGTGAAAGTTTACAGGGCAAATCATCAGTTTTACAGTCAACAAATCATATACTTTGTTTCATTACAATGATTATAATCTCCTCCATATACCATCAGTTAACAGTATTTCTCTCTATTCATTTTTGCTCTTTTTTTCCCCAGACACTCAGGCATATATAATAATTTAAACCACCAAAGGGCACATTCTGCAAGCCTGCCTCCTGGCCACAAGCTCTCAATCCCTCTCTTTCCATGAATCGAGAGTCCTCAGATGCTCCCTCTCTCCATGTCCCCATCTCTGCCTCCATTTCTGGTGTCACTGCTTCTCTGTATAGGGTCCTGCCTTCTGCTTGTACTCTTCTTCCTTGATGGTCCTTGGGTCCTCTATTTCTGGACTGTAAGATTAAATATGCCCCCGTTTTGTTATAAAACTACTACTGTGGCAGTCTCAATTAGTCATGATAATAATTACTCACTATTGAATCATAAGATTCTTATCCCCATCTCTCTTCACTAGACCCATCTAGACAAGATTAAAGACTATTCAGTGGGGACTCTATCATCCCCCAAACACTCTTAAACTAAACTCCCTCTTGAAACCCTGTAAGCCAGTCACTTTGTGCCCCCTCAGGTAGCGTAGTGGTTACGAGTCAGGCTGTGAACCTTAAGGTCAGCAGTTCGAAACTACCAGCCGCTCCGCAGGAGAAAGATGAGGCTTTTTACTCCCGTAAAGATTTACACCCTTGGAAACCCTGTACAGGGTCGCTATGGGTCGGAATCGACTCAACGGCACTTCACAATCAATCAATGAATCATTTTAGGTAGCCAATGTCTAAATTGCCCATCCCTATCTACCATGGACACAGAGGGGATAGCATTGATACTTGATGTGAAGACTCCTTCCCTCT
>NW_006419992.1:3988-4453 GCF_000296735.1 Chrysochloris asiatica | reverse complement strand
AGTCCTGATAACAATTATTCACTATTGGATCATAAGAGACCCATCTGCATTTCATTTCATCAGCCCCGCCTAGACAGATTGGATACTACTCAGTGGAGATTCTACCTTCATTCACGCCCTCTGAATCTAGGTTCTCTCTTGAAAGCTTGTAAGCCAGTCACTTCTTGCTTTTGTAGACCCCCCAATGTCCAAATTGCCCATCCCTGTCTACTCTGTGTATGGAGGGGGGTGGGAATGATCCTTGCTGTAAGGTCTTGTTCCCTCTTTTGAGCTACTGCATCCATAGGTGTGGGTCAAGTTCATCAAATTGAATCAGATACCCTTTTTTTTCCCTCTTCTTTCTTCTGATCATCCAGTTATTGAAGCTAGGTCAAGTGGGTATCATCTAAAAGTGTGGGCATTCTTGTGCATATACCCTCTCTTCTTATCAACTGGACGCTTCACTCTCCACTCTAGTCCTCTGTG
>NW_006419992.1:0-1133 GCF_000296735.1 Chrysochloris asiatica | reverse complement strand
CCCAGATCTCTTCCTTGGTGAAGTTTCTGTTCATGTCATGCGCCCATTTTGTAATTGGGTTATTTGTCTTTTTCTTGTAGAGGTATTGTACTTTCCTATATATTTTAGAAATAAGTCCCTCTTTTTATGTGTCATTGCAAAGATTTTTTACCCATTTTGTGAGTTCCCTTTTTACTCTTCTGGTGAAGTCTTTTGATGAAGATTTTTTAATTTTTAGTATGTCCCACTCATCTATTTTGTCTACTTTTGTTTCTGTGGTTTTCAAAATGTTTTGTAGTCTGTATATTTCTTGAATTAGTGCCCTCACATTTGTCCCGATGTTTTCATTGATGGCCTTCATAATTCTGGGATTCACATTTAGGCCTTTAATCCATGTTTAGTTGGTTTTGTGTAAGGTGAAGGTCTTGTTTCAATCTTTTTTTTTTTAATGGTTTTTATTGTGGATTTAGTGAAAAAGTTTATAGGGAATATCATCAGTTTTACATTCAACAGATCATATACCGTGTTTCATTACACTGATTATATAATCCCCTCCATGTACAATCAGTTAACAGTATTTCTCTCTATCCACTTTAGCTGTTTCAAAAACAAAAAACACAAAAACCACTCAGGCATATATAATAATTTACATCTCCAAAAGGCACATTCTGCAAGTCTGCGCCTGGCCACCAGTTCTAAGTCCTTCTTTTTTTAGTCCATGAATCTGGAGTCCTCAGCCGCTCCCCCTCTCCATGCCCCCATCTCTGGCACTGCTGCTTCTCTGGATAAGGTCCTGCATTCTGCTTGTACATTCCTCTCTTGATGGTCCTAGAGTCCTCTATTTCTGGACAGTAAGATTAACCTCTCCCCTTTTTCTGTTACAAAACTTCTACCTTCTACCTTTACGAGTGTGACAGTCATGATTAGTCATGATGATAGTTACTCACTATTGAATCTTATGAATCTTTTCCCCATCTCTTTTACACCAGACCCATTTAGACAAGATGACAGTTACTCTTAAACTAAACTCCCTCTTGAAACCTTTTAAGCCAGTCACTTTGTGCCTTTATTGCCCCCTCATTTTAGGCAGCCAATGTCTAAGTTGCCCGTCCCTATCTATCCTGTGTACAGAAGGGATAGCATTGATACTTGAT
>NW_006419991.1:1723-3163 GCF_000296735.1 Chrysochloris asiatica | reverse complement strand
TGTGGTGTTGGAGGAGAATACTGAAAGAACCACGGACTGCCAAAAGAACCAATAGATCTGTTTTGGAAGAAGTGCAGCCAGAGTGCTCCTTTGAGGCCAGGATGGCTAAGCTTTGTCTCTCATACTTTGGACATATTGTCTGGAGGAAACAGTTGCTGGAGAAGGATGTCATGCTGGTTAGGGTGGAGGGTCAGAGAAGAAAAGGAAGACCCCTAACGAGATGGATTGGCCAGGTGGCATCATTGATGGACTCAACTGTGGCAGCAATAGTGGGGTTGGCCCAGGATCGGACATTGTTTCATTCTGCTGTGCATGGGGTCACTATGAGTTGGTTCTGACTCGATGGCACCTGACAACAACAACAATATGTATATGTATATGTGACTCATAGTGACCCTGCACAGGGTTTCTGAGGCTGTAAATCTCTACAGGAGCAGAACACCTCATCTTTCTCCCTCGGAACTGCTCAAACTGCTGAACTTGAGGTTGGCAGCCCAACTCGTAACCATCATGCTACCAGAGCTCATATATATCTCCTTAAATAATATATAATATTGCCATATTCTTTGTATGTGCTTAAAACTTTCCATAAATGGTATCATGCTGCCTACAACTTTCTAAAACCTGTTTGGTTGTTGTCAGTGATGTTGTTGCTTTTTCCACTTAATGTTGTTTGTGAGGATAACCATTATTTCATTTGGGCACCTAGTATCCTTAGCAGGGCAATGAGTGGCTGGTGAATTTGAACCACCAACCTTGTGATTAGCAGCCGAGTGCTAACCTAGTGCCTATCAAGTATTTGTATTGCAAATAGCTCCCTTCCAGTTTGAGGTTTGTCTTCATTTCATTTATGGCTTTTTTGGGGTTTTTTTTTCAGTTTGTGAATTGAATGAAGCTTTACTGAGCAGATCATGAGTTTTACATAAATCATGCACTTTGCCTTTTCTCAGAACTGGATGATTGCAATACCCTCATTGTATTTTCACTTAATTCACTTCCTCCCTGTGACTTCTATTTCCATTCCTCCTTCTTTCTAAGGTGTCTTTTGATGTGCATAAGAAGTTTAAAATTTCAATTTAGTCTAGTTTTGTACTCTATCATTATAAAGAGCTCTGGTAGCATAGTGGTTAGCAATCAGGCTGCTAACCTCAAGGTCAGCAGTTTGAAACTACTAGCCGTTCCATAGGAGAAAGATGGGGCTTTCTGCAACCGTAGAGATTTACAGCCTCAGAAACCCTGTACAGGGTCACTATGTGTCAGAACTGACTCCATGGCACATAACAACAATATACTCTTTATATAATTTTAAATCATTTTCCAAAAATGAATTCTTACTGGCTCAGCTAAACTTCTGCTAAGTGTCGCTCAAAATCAAAAGCATTACTGTTGTTGCCAACTAGGCTCCGACTCATAGCAACCCTGTATAGCATTTCTGCGAGC
>NW_006419991.1:0-1248 GCF_000296735.1 Chrysochloris asiatica | reverse complement strand
GATCCAACTCATAGCGACCCTGTACAGGGTTTCCGAGGCTGTAAATCTTTACAGGAGCAGAAAGCCTCATCTTTCTCCCGCGGAACAGCTGGTAGTTTCTAACTGCTGACCTTGTGGTTCACAGCCCGTTTCGTAACAACAACCCTACCAGAGTAGATGATAATTAAATAAATAGCTCTAATCAAGTGATTTTCCAGGTTAACCCTGTTCTTTATACTCTTTGAGAAAGGGAAACATACCTCAGGACTGAAAAATGCTTGTGGCTAGAGGCTACTTGAAGCACACTACTATTTCTCTATGTTGAGTGGTATGCTTCCAAACTTGCTCATGCCAGCTGAACTTGTTATTATAATTATGCAATTCGAGTTAATATTATGCAAACTAATAAACAAGTTTCTTTTCATATGCATATTTATTAGTGCAGAGACCCCCAGGTCCAAAGAATGCACTCTAACCTGTGTCTGTCTTCTCTGCTCATGTCTCTCTTTTTATCTCTTGTAAAATAAAAGGTATTGCAGGCCACACCCCTGAGGAAAATTCCTTTCAATTGGTTGACTGCTCAGAGAAGATCTCAAGGAGTGATTGCATCAGGGATTGCTACATCTTAATTGCTAAACCACTAGAACACTGGCCCAGTCAAGTTGACACAAAACCTTAACTATCACAAGTGTCTCTAAGTTCTCAATTGATTTTAAAGAAAACAGGAACTAGATATCACAGCAAATCTATTATAGATATTGTTTATGCAAAAGTGTGGTCATGAACATCTGACACATCAGTAGATTCAAAGAACATATTTTATAAAGGCATACCAATTCATGTGCATTTTCATGTTCTACATTCAAATTAAATGTAAAGACATGTTTTTATTATTTTCAACTGCCTTTATCCATCAACTGCTTTTCCCAATACTGCAAAGAAGACTTTTCTTATACTGCTGACCAGGGATATAGTGGGGCCATGTTGATGTTGTTAGGTGCCATAGAGTTGGTTCCACCTTCTACTGAGCCTATGGACAACATAATGAAAAACTACTGTATTCTTCTCCATCCTCATAATTGTTACACTTGATTCAAGGCTGCTGCCACTGTACCAATCCATCTCATCAGGGGTCTTTCTCTTTGCTCTTGAACACTTTAAAGAGGTCTTGTGCAGCAGATTTGCATTTGTGGTTTGATTTCTTAACTGCTGATTCCATGAATGTTGATTGTGGATCTAAGCAGACCGAAGTCCTTGACAACTTCAATC
>NW_006419990.1:0-3140 GCF_000296735.1 Chrysochloris asiatica | reverse complement strand
TAAAACAAGCAAGTATATTACTGAGAGAACTTATCTGATCACAGAGCCATGTGTACTATGCTTCATTTGTAATAAACCTGTGCATGTATGAACTTAAGGAGCTCTGGTAGCATAGTGGTTACAAATCGGGCTGCTAACCTCAAGGTCGGCAATTTAAAACTACCAGCTGTTCCATGGGAGAAAGATGAGGTTTTCTGCTCCTGTAAAGATCTGCAGCCTCAGAAACCCTGTGCAGGGTCACTATCAGTCAAAACTGATTCCACAGTACTTAACAACAACAACAATGTATGAACTTGAACCCTAGTAGCAATACTTTTTGACTTACCTTCCCATATTTGTATATCTTATGGAAGTTGATAACCCTAGGTAGTAAGCCTATCAAGCTAATATCACATAATAATTTAAATGGTCCTCTATACCCAAAGCAAATGATAAAAAATAGAAGTCAAAGTTGAGACTTTTATTTCTAATCAGTAAGAAATTGATGGAATTTTTGTCAAAGTTTGGCTGGGAGAAAAATGTACCTGCTAGTTCTCTTCATGTCCCCCTTGTCTTTATGATCTGATTTGGTATTCTCTCCAGAGCATCTATTGTTTTCCATCTTGATCCTTAGCCCATGTGGGGCTGCACAAGAATAATAGCACTGGTGGGAAGTACTTCATATTTTCTGAATGTAATGCTCAAAATGGTCTAAATAGAGGTGTGTTTTTTTAATGAATTTCATGCTTATAATTCCAATTGCTCCTATTAGTTACTACACAAATCTGTTCAAAAGTGGAAAGCAATGGAGAGCTCTTCATTTTTCATTCTCTGAAAATGACAGCCTCAGTAATCAATTATCCTGGAAATGATTTCTCTCCCTGGGTTGCATCTTTCCGTCTTTCTGAATACTTTTTCTGTCTTATAAGAAGAGTGCTCAGTGGTAGCTGCATAGTTTTCATATGGCTTTGCTAAAAAATTTAAAAACCTTCCAGATCTTGGGCACCCTACCCTTAAAATCCTCACTCCCCTCAATACGAACCTGGCTTGTAAGTTATTGACTGCATAATGCTTTCGTTATTTCCTTATGTCAAATGACATCTTTTCACACACACACTTCCCCCAGCTGAATAAAACTCTTAGTATTAATCAATTTTTATCAAGCATATCTACACTTCCTCACACTTTTTAAAAAAATACAGTTGTGTCTATGAAACTGGAATGGAAGAAAGTCCTTAAAAATCAGTCATCAGGAACTCTACTGTTCAAGGAAAGATTACTGTCATGGATTGAATTGTGTTCCCCCAAACATGTGTCAACTGGACTGGGTCATGATTCTCAGTGGTTTGTCGCTTCTGTAATGATGTAATGTGACAGTTATGGAAAGAGCCCCCGTAAAATCAAGTGATGTGATAAGTCACTAAGAGGATATTGACCTTCTCCGTTGTCTCTTTCCACGGATATAATCCTTACTCTAGCAATTATTATCTACTTCAAATGTTGAAGAACTAGTTTTTATATTTATATTCCAAAAATCACCCAAGTTTTAAAAATACTCATATATGTAGTATATGAAGAGAATAAAGTGTGAAAATTTGTAAAGAAAAGGAAACCATGGTCAGATATAGTGTTGAGGAGAGTGGTGAGGATAAAATATATATTTATCATCAATCCCTATATACTTTGTTTAGGTATAAACCAAAACTTTAACCTGTGTTGCCTGGAAACCAGTAAGAAGAAGAGAACACAATCGGTTATATAACTTTTAAAAATTAATCTATAATGCCATTGTTAAAGAGAAATGTAGGTATTCTGAGAAAAAAAAATGTGTCATGTTCCTAGGTCCTCAAGAAAACAACATTGGTGGTGGTGGTCATTGTGTGCCATGGAGTCAGTTCCCACCCATTGCAACCCTGAATATGGTTTCCGAGGCTGTAAATCTTTACTGAAGCAGAAAGTCTAGTCTTTCTCCAGGGGAGCAATTGATAGATTCAAACTGCTGACCTTGTGGTTAGCAGTCAACTCCTAATCCACTACACTGTCAGGGCTCTTGAAAGGACACTATGTGAGGTACAAATAATTCCTCAATTACTTCTCTAAATAAAGCAAATAGAAAAGAGTCTGAATTTTCTGATGTTTTTACTGAGTGCCGTCAAGTCGGTTCCAACTCATAGCGACCCTCTAAAGGGTTTCCAAGGAGCACATGGTGGGTTTGAACCATCAGCCTTTAGATTAGCAGTCCAATGCTTATCCACACCTTAGTTTGTTGTTCTTAGGTGCTTTCAAGTTGGTCCTGACTCATAACGGCTCTTTACTGGATTTCCAAAGAACAACTGGTGAGTTTGAACTGGCAACCTTGTGGTTCTCAATCCAATGCTGAACCTACAGTATCTCTGCAGGAGTCTATACACAACTTATGTTGTTGTTGTTAAGTGCTGTCGAGTTGGTTCTGACCCATAGCGACCCTGTATAGGGTTTCCGAGGAGCAGCGAGTGAGCCTGAAATGCTGATTTTTATGGTTCAAATGCCTTTGCAGTCCAGCGCATTAACACACAGCACCACACCAGAACCCTATACACACATTATGTTGTTGTTGTTGTGTGCTGTGGAGTCAGTTCTGACTCATAGCGACCCTGAACAGGCTCCAAGGCTGTAAATCTTTACAGGAGCAGAACGCCTCATCTTTCTCCCGCAGAACTGCTGGTAGTTTGGAACTGCTGACCTTGCGGTTCGCAGCCCGATTCGTAACCACTATGCTACCAGAGCTCCTTTTACAAACCTTATAAAGCCCCTCAAATTTTCTAATAATACAAAAATGCCATTCAATGAAAGAAATGCTAAAATAATGCAATTTGGGTATACGTCTCTCTGATGAAATACAGTACACCAATAAATACATCATAATAACAGCCAGGAGTCTTCGGGTAGTGCAAATAGATCATGTGCTTCCCTGTTAACCCAGAGGTTAACCCATAGTTGTCTCTGAAGAAAAGCCTGGTGATTTACTTCCCAAACCCTAGCCATTGAAAATTCTGCAGTGAGAAGTTTTACTCCAGTGTACAAATGAGTTCACCATAAGTCAGAACTGACTTCAGAACAATTATTTTTTGTTTTGATTTTAGTACTACCCAACTTTGTAGAAGACTTTAAAGTCTGTGATT
>NW_006419989.1:1605-3115 GCF_000296735.1 Chrysochloris asiatica | reverse complement strand
ATGATCCACACAATCAAAAGCCTTTGCGTAGTCAATAAAGCACAGGTAAACATCTTTCTGATATTCTCTGTTTTCAGCTAAGATCTGTTGGACATCAGCAATGTTCACGCCTCTTCTGAATCCAGCTTGAACCTCTGGAAGTTCTCTGTCAATGTATGATTATAGCCGTTTTTGTATTACCTCCAGCAAAACTTTATTCGCTTGAGATATCAAAGAGATTGTCCGATGATTTCTACATTCCATTGGGTCACTTCTCTTTGGAATAGGCCCAAATATGGATCTCTTCCAATCAATCGACCAGATAGTTTTCTTCCACATTTCTTGGCAGAGATGAGTGAGTGCCTTCTGTGCTGCCTCACTTTGTTGAAAGATTTCAATTTATATTCCATCAGTTCCTGGTGCCTTGTTCTTTGCCAATTCCTTCAGTGCTCCTTGGACTTCCTCCTTCAGTATCATTGGCTCTTGATCATATGCTACCTCTTGAAATGGTTGAACATTAACCATTTCCTTTTGGTACAGAGACTGTGAATTCTTTTCATCTTCTCTTGATGCTTTCTGCATCATTCAATAATTTGCCCAGATAATCTTTCCATAATGTAAGTCGAGGCTTGAATTTTTTCTTCAGTTCCCCCAGGTTTAGAAATGCTGAGCGTGTTCTTCCTTTTTGGTTTTCTGATTCCAGATCTCTGCACATATTATTGTAATATTTAGCTTTATCTTCTCAAGCTGATCTTTTAAATTTTCTATTCAGCTCTTGGACCTCCTCATTTCTTCCATTTTCTTTAGCATCTCTACACTGGAGAGCAAGTTTCAGTGTTTATTCTGATATCCATTTTGACCTTTTCCTTCTTTCTTGTCTTCTCAATGACTTTTTGCTTTCTTCATGTATGATGTTCATGTATGATGGTCTTCGGTCTTTAGTGTTTAATGTATAAAATCTGTTCTTCAGATGATCTCTAAATTCAGGTGTGATCTATTCAAGGTCATATTTTGGCTCTCACAGACTTGTTTGCATTTTCTTCAGCTTCAGTTTGAATTTGCATATGAGTAATTGATGGTCTGTTCCATAGTCTGCCCCTGGCCTTGGTTTCACTGATGATATGGAGCTTTTCCATCTTCTCTTTCTGTAGATATAGTCAATTGTATTTCTATGTATTCGATCTGGTAAGGTTCATGTGTATAGTAATCTCTTATGCTGGCTAAAGAAGGTATTTGAAATGAACAAGTCATTGGTTTTTCATTTCTATCACCAAGGCCATATTTTCCAAATACTGATCCTTCCTCTTTGCTTCCAACCTTTGCATTCCAATCACCAGTAATGATCAATACATCTTGATTGCATGTTTGATCATTTTCAAATTGAGGAAGTTGGTAGAATTCTTCTATTTTATCCTCACTGGCTTTAGTGGTTGGTGCATAAATTTGATTAATATTGCTATTAACTGGTCTTCCCTGTAGGCACATGGATATTAGCCTATCACAGACAGTGTTGTACCTCATGACTGATCTG
>NW_006419989.1:0-530 GCF_000296735.1 Chrysochloris asiatica | reverse complement strand
GAAACTACCAGCTGTTCCCTGGGAGAAAGATGAGGCTTTCTGCTCCCGTAAAGATTTATACAGCCTTGGAAACCCTATACAGGGTTGCTATGAGTCGGAACCGACTCCAAGGCACATAACAACACACACACACACTTTACCTAGCATAATGTCCTTCTCCACGGACTGATCCCTCATGATAATATGCACATAGTGTGAAACATGCAGTCTGGTTATCCTTGCTTCTAAGAAGCATTCTGGCTGTACTGCTTCCAACACAGATTGCTTTTTCTTCTCCAACACTATAGCTCAAATGTCTCAATTCTTCTACAGTTTTCCTTATTCATTGTCCAACTTTCACAAGCATATGAAGCAAATGAAAATAGCATGGCTTGGATCAGGCACACCTTAATCCTCAAAATCATA
Organism: Chrysochloris asiatica; assembly: GCF_000296735.1. Classification (NCBI taxonomy): domain Eukaryota; kingdom Metazoa; phylum Chordata; class Mammalia; order Afrosoricida; family Chrysochloridae; genus Chrysochloris; species Chrysochloris asiatica. Next base: position 125 of record NW_006419989.1, on the reverse strand, counting down.
TCTTTGCTCTTGAACATTTTAAAGAGTTCTAGTACAGCAGATTTGCCTAATGCAATAGGTCTTTTGATTTACTGAATGTTGCTTCCATGAATGTTGAAGTGGATCCAAGCAAATGAAGTCTTTGA
>NW_006419988.1:2596-3212 GCF_000296735.1 Chrysochloris asiatica | reverse complement strand
TGCCATGTAGTTAGCTCTCAGTATAAGGACATGTAGGACTCATCAGCCATGTAGGCAGCTCTCTTCATATGAACATGTTGGACCCATTTGTCTTGAAGCTAGGCCTCTCTATATATACATATGTTGGGCACATCTGTCATGTAGCTTACTCTCAGTATATGGACATGTTGTACTTATCTGCCATGTAGCTAGAACTCTGTATATGGAAATGTTGCACTACTCTGCCATGCAGCTAACTCTCTATATATGGACATGTTATACTCATATGCCATGTATCCAGAAGTCTGTGTATTGAAATGTTGCACTACTCTGCCATGTAGATGGCTCTCTGTATACGGACACGTTGGACTCATCTGCCATTTAGCTAGAACTCTGTATGTGGAAATGTTGCACTACTCCGCCATGTAGCTAGCTCTTTGTATATGTACAACTTGTACTCGTCTGCCATGTAGCCAGCTCTCTGTACATGGATATGTTGGACTGATTTGCCATGTAGATAGCTCCCTGTATATGAACCTATGGGACTTGTCTGCCATGCAGCTACCTCTCGGTATAAGGACATGTTGGACTCATCAGCCATGTAGCCAGCTCTCTCCATATGAAAATGTTGGACCCA
>NW_006419988.1:0-881 GCF_000296735.1 Chrysochloris asiatica | reverse complement strand
CATGTTGGACTACTCTGTCATGAAGCTAGCTCTCAGAATATAGACACGATGATCTCATCTGCCATGTATCCAGAACTCTGTATATTGAAATGTTGTACTATTCTGCCATGTGGGTTGTTTTCTGTATAAGGACATGTTAGTCTCATCAGCCATGTATCCAGAACTCTGTATATTGAAATGTTGCACTACTCTGCCATGTAGCTAGCTCTCTGTATATGGACATGTTGGACTCATCTGCCATGTAGCTAGAACTGTGTATATGGAAATATTGTACTACTCTGCCATGTAACTTGAACTCTGTATATGGAAATGTTGCACTACTCTGCCATGTATTTATCTTTGTATATGGACATTTTGGACTAGTCTGTCATGTAGCTAGCTCTATGTACATGGATATATTGGATTGATCTGCCATGTAGGTAACTCTCTGTATATGAACAAGTTGGAGTTTTCTACCATTTAGCTAGCAATCAGTATATGTACACTTTGTAATCATCTGCCATGTAGCTAGAACTCTGTATATGGAAATGTTGTACTACTCTGCCATTTAGCTATCTTCCTTTATATGGACATTTTGGACTCGTCTGACATGTAGCTAGCTCTCTGTACATGGATATGTTGGACTGATTTGCCATGTAGTTATTCTCCGTATATGAACAAATTGACTTCTCTACCATAAGTTAGATCTCAGGATATGGACATGATGGACTCATCTGCCTTGTAGTTAGTCCTCTATATAAGCATATGTTGGACTCATCTGCTGTGTAGCTAACTCTGAGTAGATGGACAAGTTGCACTCATCTGCCAGGTAGCTAGTACTCTGTATACGAACATGTTGGACTACTCTGTCATGAAGCTAGCTCTCAGAATATAGACACGAT
>NW_006419987.1:770-2222 GCF_000296735.1 Chrysochloris asiatica | reverse complement strand
TAGTCTGTCTTTTTCTGGACGCTCATGTGAAGCTTGTCCACTATGGATGACACTGCTGGTATTTAAAATACACATGGCATAGCTTCCAGAATCACAGCAACTCACAAGCCACCACAGTATGACAAATTGACAGACAAGGATAAGGATCTAGGGATATTATTATTGATGTCTGATGGATCTTGGCTGAAAGCAGAGAATACCAGCAAGATGTATACCTCTGCTTTATTGACTACGCAGAGGCTTTCGATTGTGTGGATCATAACATGCTATGGGCACCTTTGCAAAGTATGAGTATTCCGGAACACTTAATTGTGCTCGTGAGGAATCTGTACACGGATCAAGAGGCAGTAGTTCGAACAGAACATGGAAACACCGAATGGTTTAAAACTAAGAAAGGTGTGCCACAGTGGTGTATTCTTTCACCACACTTATTCAACCTGTACGCTGAGCAAATAATCTGAGAAGCTGGGTTATAGGAAGAAAAATGTGGCATCAGGATTGGAGGAAGACTCATTGACAACCTGCGATATGCAGGTGATACAACCTTGCTTGTTGAAAGTGAAGAGGACATAAAATACTTACTGATAAAGATCAAAGACCACAGCCTTTGATATGGATTGAATCTCAATGTAAATAAAACTAAATCCCCACCACTGGACCAATAAACAACATTCTTATCAACAGAGAAAAGATTGAAGTTATTAAGGACTTCATTATGCTTGGATCAACTATCCGCTCATGGAAACAGCAGTCAAGAAATCAAACGATGTATTGCATTAGACAAATCTGCTGCACAAAACCTTTTTCAAGGGTTGAAGAGCAAAGATGTCAGCTTGAGGACTAACATGCACCTGGCTCAAGCCATGTTATTTTCACTAATCTCATATGCATGCGAAAGCTGGACAGGGAATAAGGAAGTTTTTAATATTTAGTATGTCCCATTGATCTGTTTTGTCTATTTTTGTTTGTGTAAGTTTCAAAGTGTTTGGTAGTCCGTGTATGCCCTGTATTAGAGCGCTCACATTTCCCCTATTTTTTCATAGATGGTCTTTGTAATTCTGAGAGTCACATTTAGGTCTTTAATCCATGCTGAGTTGGTTTTTGTATAAGGCGTGAGGTAAAGGTCTTGTTTCAGTCTTGTGCATATCGCTTTCCAATTCTGCCAGCACCATCTGTTGAAGAGACCATCTCTTCCCTCTGCAACATATTTAGGTACCTTGTTGAAAATCAGTTGGTTGTATGTGGGTGGGTTTATTTCTGGATTCACAATTCTGTTTCAGTTATCAATGTATCTTTCATTACACCAGTACCAGGTTGTTTTGACCACGGTAGCCACGTAGTAAATTTTGAAATCAGGGGTGAGAGGCTTCCCACCCTGTTCTTCTTCTTAAGCAGTGCTTTACTTATCCTGGGTATCTTTCCTTTCCATATAAAGTTTGTAATTGTTTTTTC
>NW_006419987.1:0-445 GCF_000296735.1 Chrysochloris asiatica | reverse complement strand
TTCTTTTTTCTTGTTATATGGTGGATTACATTGATTGTTTTTCTAATGTTGAACCATCCTTGCATCCCTGATATGAATCCCATTTGGTCATAATGTATTATTTTTGGGATGTGCTGCTGGATTCTATTGGCTAGGATTTTGTTGAAATTTTTTTCTATTATCTAGTCGCTCTTCAGCAGGGTGTTATTCAATCTCCATGTATCAAACTTTATTTCCTTGGTCTTCTTATTGTTGATTTCTAATTTTATGGGATTATTGTCTGAAAAGATGCTATGTAATATTTTGTTGTTTGTAAATTTATGGAGGCTTGCTTTGTGACCTAACACATGGTCAATTCTGGAGAATCTTCCATGCGCACTGGAAAAGTATGTATATTGTTCTGTTGTTGGGTTGAATGCTCTGTACATGTCTATGAGGTCAAGTTGGTTGATTGTGCTGTTTAGTT
>NW_006419986.1:0-2984 GCF_000296735.1 Chrysochloris asiatica | reverse complement strand
GGCAGATGAGTCCCACATGTCCATATGCAGAGTTCAAGCTACATGGCAGACAAGTTCAAAATATTGAGAGATAGGTACATGACAGTGTAGTCCAACATGTCCATATAACGAGTACTTGCTACCTCGCTAATGAGTCCAACATGTCCATATACTGAGAGTTAGCTACATGGCAGAAAAGTGCAATATGTTCATATACACAGAGCTAGCTACATGGCAGGGTAGATCAACATTTCCATATGCAGAATTCTACCTACTTGGCAGATGTGTTCAAAGAGTCCATAAAATGAGAGCTAGCTACATGGCAGAGTAGTCAACAATGTCCATATACAGGGTACTAGCAATATGGCAGACAAATCCAATATGTTCATATACAGAGAGCTACCTATCTGACAGGTCAATCCATCATATCCATGTACAGAGAGCAAGTTCCATGGCAGACATGTTCAAAATGTCCATATACAGAGAGCGAGCTACATGACAGGATAGTGCAACATTTCCATATACAGAGTTCAAGCTACAAGACAGATGAGTACAACTTGTCCATACACTGAGAGCTAGCTACATGGCACACAAGTCCAATATGTTCATATACAGAGAGCTACCTATTTGGCAGCTCATCCCTACATATTCATGTACATAGAGCTAGTTATATGACAGTAGAATCCAAAATGTCCATATACAGAGAGCTAGCTACATGGCAATGTAGTGCAACATTTCCTTATGGAGAATTCTAGCTATGAGGCAGATCAATCCAACTTGGTCTATATACGAGAGCTAGTGACATGGCAATGTAGTGCAATATTTCCATATACAGAGTTCTAGCTACAAGGCAGACGAGTCCAAAATGTCCATATACAGAGATCTAGGTACATGGCAGGGTGGTGCACCACTTCCATGTACAGAGTTCTAGCTACAATACAGAGTACTCTAAAATATCCATATACAGAGAGCTAGCTACATGGCAGGGGAGTGCAACATTTCCATATACAAAGTTCTAGCTACATGGTAGATGTGTCCAACTGGTCTATATACTGAGAGCTACCTACATGGCAAATCAGTCCAACATATCCATATACAGGGTATTTGCTACATGGCAGATGAGTCCAACATTTCCATATACTAAAAGCTAGTTCAATGGAAGACGAATCCAAAATGACCATATACAGTGTACTAGCTACATTGCAGATGAGTTCAACATGTCCACATACTGAGAGTTAGCCACATGGCAGACAAGTCCAATATGCCCATATACAGAGTGCAACTATTTCCATATACAGAGTTCGAGCTACAAGGCAGATGATCCAGCTTATCTCTAGATAGAGAGCTAGTTATATGCTAGAAATAGTGCAACATGTCCATATACAGGGCACTAGCTACATTGCAAATGTGTCCAACATGTCCATATACTGAGAGTTCTACATGGAAGATGAGTCCAGAAAGTCCCCACCTACATGTCAGGATAGTGCAACCTTTCCATATACAAGGTTCTAGCTACAAGGCAGACGAGTCCAAAATGTCCATATACAGAGAGCTAGCTGCATGGCAATTTATTGCTACATTTCTATATACAGAGTTCTAACTACAAGGGAGATGAATCCAACTTGTCTATATACAGAGAGATATCTACCTACTTGGCAGATGTGTCCAACTTGTCTATATACAGAGAGATATCTACATGGCAGAGTAGTCCAACATGTCCATATACAGAGTTCTAGCTCCATGGCAGATATGTCCAATGTGTCCATATACTGAGCGCTATCTACATGACAGAATAGTCCAACATGTCCATATAAAAGTACTAGCTACCTGGCTAACGAGTCCAACATGTACAAATACTTAGAGGTAGCTACATGGCAGACAAGTCCAAAATGTTCATGTACAGAGATCTAGCTACATGGTATGGTAGTGCAATATTTCCATATACAGAGTTCTAGGTACATAGCAGATGTGTCAAACTAGTACATAGACTGAGGTTATTGCAACAATCCCCTACACAGAATTCTAGCTACAAGGCAGATGAGTCCCTCTTGTCTATATACAGAGAGATATCTACATGGCAGAGTAGTCCAACATGTCCATATACAGAGTTCTAGCTACATGGCAGATGTGTCCTATGTGTCCATATACAGAGAGCTAGCTACATGACAGAGTAGTCCAACATGTCCATATAAAGTGTACTAGCTACTTCGCTAATGAGTCCAACATGTTCATATACTGAGAGCTAGCTATATGGCAGACAAGTCCAATATGTTCATATACAGAGAGCTAGCTACATGGCAGGGTAGTGCAACATTTCAATATACAGAGTTCTAGCTACATGGCAGATGTGTCCAACTAGTCCATATACTGAGAGGTAGTTTCATGGCAGAGTAGTCCAAAATGTCCATATACAGGCTATTAGCTACATGGCAGATAATTCCAACATGTCCATATTCTGAGAGCTAGCTACATGGCAGACAATTCCAATATGTGCATATACAGAGAGCTAGTTACTTGGCAGAACAGCATATCCATGAACAAAGAGCAAGCTACATGGCAGACAAGTCCAAAATGTCCATTTACAGAGAACTAGTGAAATGGCAGGGTAGTGCGATATTTCCATATTCAGAGCTCTAGCTGCAAGGCAGGCGAGTCCAACAAGTCCATATAAAGAGACCTAGCTACATGGCAGGGCAATGCAACATTTCCATTCACAGAGTTCTAGCTACAAGGCAGAGTACTACAAAATGTCCATATTCAGAGAGCTAGCTACCTGGCAGATGTGTCCAACATTTCCATATACTGAGAGCTAGTTACATGGCAGACAAGTCCAATATGTTCATATATAGAGAGCTACCTACTTGGTGGGTCAGTACAATATATCCATGTACAGAGAGCTAGATACATGGCAGACGAGTCCAAAATATCCATATACAGAGAGCTAGCTACATGGAAGTGTAGTGCATCATTTCAATATTAAGAGTTCTAGCTACAATGCAGATGAT
>NW_006419985.1:2200-3114 GCF_000296735.1 Chrysochloris asiatica | reverse complement strand
GGCTTTGTTTCATTCTGCTGTGCTTAAGGTGGGTACCAACTCAATGGCACCTAACAACAACAACCTAGATTAACTGCTCTCATTTTATAGTAATTTACTTTAAGTGATTTCCAATCAGTTTCAACTCATAGGACCCTGTATGTGGTTTCCAAAGAGTGACTGGTAAATTTGCACCATCAACCAACCAGTTCACACCCACCTTGCAGTCCAGTGCATTATCCCACAGGGTCGCACTAGGACTCGGGTCTTCCTTATTCATTGTTTACATGCATATGAAGTAATTGAATATACCATGGTTTGGGTCATCTTAGTCCACAAAGTGGCATATTTTCTCTTTGACACTTTAAAGAGGTCTTTTGCAGCAGATGTGTCCAATGCATTATGTCATTTGATTTCTTCATTGCTGCTTCCATGAACATTGATTGTGGCTCTAAGTAAAATGAAATTTTGACATCTTTAATCTTTTCTCTGTTTATTATGATGTTCATTGGTCCAGTTGTGAGAATTTGTGTTTTCTTTACATGGAGTTATAATCCATACTGAAGACTGTACTCTTTGCTATCCATCAGTGTCTTAAGTCCTTTTCTCCTTTAGCAATCAAGATTGTGTCATCAGCATATCACAGGTTGTTAAGAGCCTTCCTCCTACTGTGATACCACATTCTTCTTAATGTAGTTCAGCTTCTCAGATTATTTGTTCAGTATATAGATTGAATAAGTATAGTGAAAGAATGCATCCCTTATGCATACTTTTACTGATTTAACACTAAGCCGTATCTCTTTTTCTATGTTTAAGTTCTACATTAAGTGTAATTATGTAAAAGGATGTTGCTGTTGTTAAGTGCTGTGGAGTTGGCTCCCAGTGGTAACAACTGTGTATAGTGTTTCCAAGGAGCAGCTGATGGGTTTGAACTG
>NW_006419985.1:0-555 GCF_000296735.1 Chrysochloris asiatica | reverse complement strand
TTCAAACTGTCAAAACACGGACTCTCCCAAATAAACATGTGAAAATCAATTTCTTTTACAGCATCCTTTGCTGCCACCTGCTGTTCAATCAGCATATATGAGGCTCTAAATGTTAATGGTGCCTTTTCTAATAGAAGGGCTCAGGTACAAATTAAAAAGCTGATGTATAGCCACACCCTTTCACATCATCACCCTTCAAGATGATCTTGGCACTATAGCTGCACTTAATGTTTGTGGAAGCTAATTCTCTTGCGGTTTTCTCTTTCCTCACTTGATAACCTGAGGAATCCGTTTTCCTTTTAAGTACATCAGGTTAGTCATTCAGTCAATCAGTCTTTAAAATTTCTTGAGTATCCACTATATGCAAGGTGAGATTTTTTAAGTTAGGTGCACATTGGTAACTATAGTCCACTAATAAATTAGTTGTTGCTGTTTTTAAGTGCTGTGACGTGGATTCAAGTCATAGCAACTGTATATAGGGTTTCTGAGGAAAATCTGGATGCTTTGAACCCCTGACCTTGTGGTTCACAGGACAGTGGTAATCCTACAGCTCCA
>NW_006419984.1:1221-1948 GCF_000296735.1 Chrysochloris asiatica | reverse complement strand
CAACCCTCTTATATACCGTTACAAAAAACATTGTTTTCATAGTAATCAATGTCTTCAAAATACAATCTATTCTGGGGCACATTCTTCATGGTTTATGACCCTTAGATTCACAACAGAGATGAGAAGTTATAGCAAAGAAACATTATATCAAAGCATATGACACATCCTGGCTCCTTGAAACCCTTTAGTTAAACATTTGTTCCTACATAAATAACTTCTGTTCTTTTCTCTGAGAAGCAAGCTAACCTTCACATATGTTTCTTGACCTTTGTTAAGTCTTAGTTGTCGGGTGCAAGTAACACTTCATTAACTTCCTCCATATAATATCAGTTTATAGTCTACAAAAACATCACTTATCAGCAAAACTGAGGCCATGAAAACAAGTCCCCTATTTTACTGATCAGACTTCTTATTTATGTAACTGTATAGTCCCATAGCTCTTATCTATAATCTAATTGCTTTTAAGGATTCTTTATTGTCTTAAACTAAGGTTACAGGAAAGAATGTTTATAATCAGTAAACCTAAGTTGGTAGTAATTCAACTGACAAATCCTGTCTCTTAGTAGTCTTAAAAACATTGTTAATATATAAGTATTAAAACTACCTATGATTACAAGTAGAGTAAATGTAGCTAATATATGGCTTCTAACTTTTAATAAAAATATACTAAAGTAAAGGATAGTAAATATCTAAAGTAAAGGGATACTAATAAAATCATGAGTAAATC
>NW_006419984.1:0-791 GCF_000296735.1 Chrysochloris asiatica | reverse complement strand
TTGTCCTCTACTTTTTTGATCTTTGCTGTTATTGCTGGTGTGAGATGATATTGTTGTTTTGATTTGCATCTCTCTAATGGCTAGTGATCGTGAACATTTCGTCATATGTTTGTTGGCTGCCTGCATCTTCTCCTTGGTAAAGTGTCTGTTCATGTCCTGTGCCCATTTTTTTTATCGGGTTATTTGTCTTCCTTTTTTTTTTTTTTTTTTAATGCTTTATTGTGAATTATGTGATAGTTTACATGGAAGGACATCAGCTTCACAATGATCCTGTTGTATATCATTTCTTTGCCATGGTTACAATCCCTTCCATACATCATTCATCAACCAAAGGGTATACCCCGCAAGTCTGCCCTGTGGTCGTACGCATACCACCCCTCTCTCTCTCTGGGTCCAAAGTCTCCAGTTGCTTCATCTTCCTACATCATTGTCTCTGCCTCTATCCTTGACATCACTGCTTCTCTGGGTAGGATTCTGTTCTCTGCTCTTATACTTTGATGGTCCCAGGGACATCCGCTCCTACACTGCAAGGTTAATCACTCCCCTCCTTTTGCCCTAAAACGTCTACCTTTACATTTCCAGCACTTAAATCAGTCCTGATAACAATGATTTGCTATTGTATTGCATGAGACCTCTCCACATCTCCTTTGATCAACCCTGACTAGGCAGAATGGATACTACTCAGTGGAGATTCTACCTTGCTCCACGCCCTCTGGATCTAGGTTCCCTCTTTTTTTTTTTATTAAATGTTTTTTATTTTGGATTGAGTGAAAGTTTACAGGGCACATCAT
>NW_006419983.1:2586-3242 GCF_000296735.1 Chrysochloris asiatica | reverse complement strand
CATCAGGATTGGAGGAAGACTCATTAACAGCCTGCATGCAATATGCAGATGATACAACCTTGCTTGCTGAAAGTGAAGAGGACTTAAAATACTATATATATATTTTTTGACATCCTTAGTTTTTATTGTGAATTGAGTGATAGTGTATTTTAGGGGAAAATCAGTTTTACACTCATCGTTTCATTGCAGTGATTACAATCCCCTCCATGTACCATCAGTCAACAGTATTTCTCTCTATCCACTTTGTTGTTGTTGTTGTTATGTGCCGTGGAGTCGATTACGACTCATAGTGACCCTTGTACAGGGTTTCCGAGGCTGTAAATCTTTATGGGAGCAGAAAGCCTCATTTTTCTCCCGTGGAACAGCTGGTAGTTTTGAACTGCTGACATTGCGGTTCACAGCCTGATTCGTAACCACTACGCTACCAGAGCTCCTTCTCTTTAGCTATGTGAAAATCAAACAAACAAAAAAAACCACTCAGGCATATATAATAATTTACATCTCCAAAGGGAGATTCTGCAAGTCTGTCTCCTGACCACCAGTTCTTAGTCCCTCTCTTCTTAGTCCATGAATCTAGAGTCCTCAGCCATTCCCCCTCTCCATGCCCCCATCTCTGCCTCCATTTCTGGCACTGCTACTTCTCTGGATAAGGTCCC
>NW_006419983.1:0-516 GCF_000296735.1 Chrysochloris asiatica | reverse complement strand
TCTGTAGTTGTTATGTGTTCTTGCTGGTTCTCAGTCCACAAAACTTCCTTTAGGATGTTTTTCATAGCAGGGTTGGCTTTGGCAAAATCCCTTAGTTTCTGTTTATACTGGAATATTTTGATTACACCATCATATTTGATTGACAACTTTTCTGGGTAGAGGATTCTTGGGTGGCAGTTTTTTTCTTTCTGGGTTTTGTACATGTCTCCCCATTGCCTTCTTTTTTTTTTTTTTTTAAATGTTTTATTGTGAATTATATGATAGTTTACATGGGAGAACTTTAGTTTTACATTCTCACTGCCATAGTTCCAATCCACTCCATGCATCATCAACCACCCAAAGGGTATATCCCAGAAACCCACCCCCTACACTTCCCCCTCCTCCCCCCAGTTTTCTGCCCACATTCCCTTTCCCTCTCTGGGTCAAAAGTCCCCAGTAGTTTCATCACTCCACATCATCATCTCTGTCTCTATCTCAGGCATCTCTGTTTCTCTGGGTAGGGTCCCACTCTCGGCT
>NW_006419982.1:2144-3039 GCF_000296735.1 Chrysochloris asiatica | reverse complement strand
AACCCAGGCAAGAACCAATACCAGCTGTCATATACCAGGGAAACAGGCAACACCTGTGAAAGTTACTCTGAGTTAAGCAATAAGAAGAGTGAAAAAGGAAGACCACATCCTGATCACATATTCCTGGAAGCAATCAGAAAGCATTAAAAATTACCAAAATACATACTCAATTAAGTGGTAGGGCCACAGATAAACATTAAACATGTCCAAGAAGCAAAAGCAGATGACCACGTCAGCACATGTCCGGAAAAAAGATAAGATATCTGAGACAAATGAACCAGAAATAGACTTGGTCTCCATGCTGGAAGGAGGGCAGGCCATGGAAATGCCTGAGAAAGAATTCAGAAAAATGATTATAAAAGGTTTCAAAACACTTTACAATGGAGTTGAGAAAAATAAGGAACAAGTCTGGAAAGCGCTACAGGAACAATCAAACAAGATAGATACAGCATTGGTAACAATCCAAAACCTACAGAAAGAGGTTCAAACGATCACAACAAAATAACAGAAATAGGAACCACCCTCAAAGGGCAGAGGAATAGAATAGATGAAATGGAAGGACGAATCAGTGAGCTAGAAGACAAGTCTCTCAATACCACTAAGATAGAAGAACAAACACAAAAAAGGGTAAAAAATTCGGAGGAAGGTCTAAGATTCATGTTGGGCAACAGGAAGAGGAATAACCTAAGATTTATAGGCATTCCAGAACAAGAAGAATCACAGACGTCCACAGAAGAAATAGTCAAAGAACTACTGGAGGATATTTTTCTAACATCATCAAACGCAAAAAGATAAACATACAAGAAGCCAAACGAAGTCCAGGAATGGTGGACCCGAAAAGAAAATCACCAAGACATATCATAGTCAAGTTCTTCAAACTCAAAGACAAGGAGAC
>NW_006419982.1:0-1191 GCF_000296735.1 Chrysochloris asiatica | reverse complement strand
CTAATAGATTTGAAGAAAGAAATAGATGAATCCACAATAATAGTGGGTGACTTTAATACACCAGTTTCAAAAATGGATAGAACAACCAGAAAGAATCTTGACAAAGACACAGAAGAACTAAACAACACAATCTGCCAACTGGACCTCATAGATGTGTACAGAGCACTCAATACAACAACTGAACAATACTCATTCTTTTCAAGTGCACATGGAACATTCTCCAGAATAGATCATGTTTTAGGCCACAAAGAAAGTCTACATAAATTTACAAATATCAATATACTACAAAGCATCTTCTCAGACCACAATGCTATCAAATTAGAAATCAACAGTAGGAAGACCAAGGAAATCAAGTGAAATACATGGAAACTGAACAACACCCTGCTGAAAAGTGACTGGCTAGTAGAAGAAATCAAATGTGAATTTGCAAAGTTTCTAGAAATAAATGAGAACGAAAACAGAACATACCAAAATCTTTGGGACACGGCCAAAGCTGTACTGAGTGGACAATTTATTGCAATAAATGCACACATCCAAAAAGAAGAAAGAACTAAAATCAATGCATTAACACAGCATCTACAACAATTAGAAACATACCAACAGAGGGAACCCTCAGCCACCAAAAGAAAAGAAATAATAAAGATTAGAGCAGAAATAAATGAGATAGAAAACAGAAAAACTATAGAAACAATTGACAAGACAAGAAGCTGGTTCTTCGAAAGAATTAACAAAATCAACAGACCATTGGTAATCCTAACAAAAGAAAAGAGAGAGACGACACAAATAACACGCATTAGAAATTACATGGTGATATCACAATGGAACCAAAGGAAATCAAAAGGATAATAACAGAAGGAGCTCTGGTAGTGTAGTGGTTACAAATCGGGCTGCGAACCGCAATGTCAACAATTCAAAACTACCAGCTGCTCTGCTTGAGAAAGATGAGGCTTTCTGCTCCCGTTAAGACTTACAGACTCAGATACCCTGTACAGGGTCTCCATGAGTTGGCACCACGGCACATAACAACAACAACAACATGAAAAATTGTACTCCAACAAATTTGAGAATTTAGAAGACATGGATACGTTTTTAGACAAACATGACCTACCTAAACTTACACACAATGAAGTAGAAAACCTGAACAGACCCATAACAAAAGAAGAAATCGATCAGGTCATCAAAAGACACACA
>NW_006419981.1:3536-4397 GCF_000296735.1 Chrysochloris asiatica | reverse complement strand
TTGACTGCTAACTAGAATTTTGAGTCCACCCAAAGCACTTCAGAAGTAAGGCCTAGAGATATTCTTCCGAAGATTCAACCACTAAAAACCCCCTGAAGCCAGAAACAACAAATGTTAAAGATGATGTGGGGAGATTGGAACGCTTACCCATTACTGGTGGGATTGTAAAGTGGTACAACCGCTATGGAAGACATTACGACACTTCCTCAAAAAAGCTGAAAATAGAAATACCTTATGATCCAGGAATGCCTAGAGATCTAGGAAAAGAGGCATGGAGACATATGAACACCTTTTTCAACACTGTTCAGCAAAGTTAAAAGATGGAACAAGCTAACTTCCCATTAACAGATGAATTGATAAACAATATGTGTTACATAATGCATATGATGGTCAGAGAATCTCCACAGGTTCAAGCTGTATTCAGAAGAGAATGTGGAATGAGGTATTTCATTGCTGACATCAGATGAATCATGGCTGAAAGCAGAAAATACCAAAAAGGTGCTTACCTGTGCTTTATTGATTATGTAAAGACTTTCATTTGTATGGATCATGACAAGCTATGGACAACATTGCGGAGAATGAGTATTCTGGAACACTTAATTGTGCTCATGAGGAATCTGTACATAGACCAAGAGGCAGTAGTACAAACAGAACAAGGGAGCACCAAATGATTCAAAATTGTTGTTGTTGTTGATTCAAAATTAGGAAATGTGAAAATAATAAAACCAGGGTTGTATTCTTTCACTATACTTATTCAGTCTGTATGCTGAGCAAATAATCCAAGAAGCTGGATTATATCAAGAAAAACATGGCATTAAGATTTGAGGGAAATTTATTAACAACCTGCAACATGCAGATGAT
>NW_006419981.1:0-1551 GCF_000296735.1 Chrysochloris asiatica | reverse complement strand
TGACTCAATAGCACCAAACAACAACAACATATAATGAATACTACACAGCCATAAAGAATAATGAGGAGCTCTTGAAACATCTTATAATGTGGATGAATCTGGAGTACATAATGTTAAGTGAAATAGTCAGTCACAAATAGGCAAATATTGTATGATTATACTTTTACAAGAAGAAAAGACTAGATATATATGTTGAGACCAATGCTAATTGGTGATTACTAGGGACGTAGGGACCTGTGGGGGTGGGGTAGGAGAGGGGGGAAACATTTTCAAAATAGTAGACACTTGTCATTTTTGGTAATGGGAAAGGTAGCATTGAATGTAGGAGTTCTAGTAACATAGTGGTTATGAATTGGGCTGCTAGCCTTAAAGTCAGCAGTTTGAAACTACCAGCTGTTCCGTGGGAGAAAGATAAGGCTTTCTGCTCCCCTAAAGATTTACAGTCTAGGAAACCCTGTACAGGGTCGCTATGAGTCGGAACCGACTCTGCAGCACACTACCACCACTAGTATTGAATGTGGGTGAAGTGTACCCAGTTTGACCAAGGTAGATGTGCACAAGAAGTGCACAAGAGAGAGGGACATTTTTGGTAAAGAATATGACAGAAGTAATTGTGTAATAACACCAACAACAAACAAAATTATATTCATGGTACACAAATGCGTTTATAAGCATATACATATATGGATATTTGGGTACATATGTGTGAACAGATAAATGTAATTATAAGCATATATACATGTGGGTATGTGTGTGCATACCTGTATATCCATATATGTATTATCATAAACCACACAGGGACACAGTTACAGGTACTCTTTCAACATAAGTAAACACCTTGAAAGATTGGTTTTCTGGGTTTAAAGGTTTAGCATCATAGCCTCATGAGTTGTTGTTGTTGTTGTTAAGTGCCATCGAGTCGGGTCCGACCCATAGCGACCCTGTACAGGGTTTCCGAGGGTGTAAATCTTATGGGAGTAGAAAGCCTCATCTTTCTCCCGCGGAGCGACTGGTAATTTCGAACCGCTAACCTTAAGGTTCGCAGCCCGATTCGTAACCACTACGCTACTAGCGCTCCTAGCCTCATGAGAGAACTCAGTTAATTGACATATAGTTCATAAAATGAATGTTCTATAGTCCAATGTAGTAATTATTGTCAAGGGTCTTCAAAGCTTGCAAGCAGCCATCAAAGATACATCAGTTGGTCTCTATTCACCCAGAACAAAAGAGAAAGTAAATATCCAAGACTCAGAGAATAAACTAGTCTATAGGACAGTTTACATGAACCATGGCCTCATCTACCGTAAAACCAGAAGAACTAGATAGTGCCCCACTACGACTATAAACCATTATGGTCAGGGCCACAATGCACGGTAGTATGAGAGAATAGGAGAAAAATGTATAGCAGAACTCAACTTCTTAAAAAAAAATCCAGACTTACTGGACTAGTTTGAGACCATCGACCTGAAATACTATTTAAACTTTTATCTGAAATTATCTCTTGAGGCCACCTTTTAGCTAAATAACAGATTGGCTCATAAAATAAAGAAT
>NW_006419980.1:1999-3102 GCF_000296735.1 Chrysochloris asiatica | reverse complement strand
CAGAGAAAAGGTGGAAGACCCCTAACGAGATGGATTGGCCAGGTGGCATCATTGATGGACTCAAGTGTGGCAGCAGTAGTGAGGTTGGCCCAGGATCGGGCATTGTTTCGTTCTGCTGTGCATGGGTCACTATGAGTTGGTTCCGACTCGATAGCACCTGATAACAACAACAAAAATGGTATCCTTTTCCAGGAACTGGTTGCTCCTGATAACATGTCCAAAGTACTTAAGATGAAGTTTTATCATCCTTGCTTCTAAGAACCATTCTGACTATACTTTTTCCAAGACAGATTCATCATTTCTTCCTTTGGCACCAATCTTTCTATGGTGTTCCTCATTCATTGTCCAACTTTTGCATGGTTATGAGGCAATTGAAAATACAACGGCATGGGTCAGGTGCACCCTAGTCCTCAAAGTGACATCTTTACTTTTAAAAATGTTAAAGAGGTCTTTTGCAGAAGATTTGTCTAATGTAATACATTGTGTTTGTTTCAGGTCTGCTGCTTCCATGAGTGTTGATTGTGGATTAATGTAAAATGAATTTCTTAATTATGTTAATCTTTCCCCTGTTTATCTTAGTGTCACTTATTGGTCCAATTGTGAGGAATTTAGTTTTTTTTACACTGAGTTGTTATGCATACTGAAGATGGTATTCTTTCATCTTCACCAGCAAGTGTTTCAAGTCCTCTTTGCTTTCAGCAAGCAAGGTGATGTCATCTGCATACCACAGGTTAAAGAGACTTCATCCAATAGAGCTGCTGTGTTCTTCTTCATATAATCCAACTTTTCAGATTATTTGCTCCTTAAAATGAGGAGAAACAGCTATAAGCATCCATTAATAATCAGAACATAGAATGTACAAAGTATGAACCTAGGAAAATCGGAAGTTGTCACAAATGAAGTTGAACAAATAAAGATCAATATCCTAGGCGTTAGTAAGCTGAAATGGACTGGTATTGGCCATTTTGGGTCTGATAATGGTTTACTATGGTTTACTGTGCCAGGAATGAAAAATTGAAGAGGAAGGAAGTTGCATTAATCTTCAAATAGAATATTTCAATATCTATCTTGAAGTATAATGTTATTTGTGATAGGCTAATATC
>NW_006419980.1:0-619 GCF_000296735.1 Chrysochloris asiatica | reverse complement strand
GATTGGAAGAAATTCATATTTGTGCCCATTTGAAAATGAGATGACTGACAGAATGTGGAAATTATTGGACACTATAGATCCATTTTGGAAGAAGTGCAGCCAGAGTGCTCCTTAGAGGCCAAGATGACCAAACTTTGGCTCTCATACTTTGGACATACTGTCAGAGGGGAGCAGTTGCTGTAGAGGGATATTGTGTTTGGTAAGGTGGAGGGTCAGAGGAAAAGAGGAAGACCCCAACGAGATGGATTGGCCAAGTGGCAGCATCGATGGACTCAAGTGTGGCAACAATAATGAGGTTGGCCCAGAATCGGGCAGTATTTCATTCTGCTGTCGCTATGGGTCGGTACCGACTTGATGGCACCTAACAAAAACAACAACATCATTAATATCACATGCAAGAAAAATTGTGTGAAAAATAATTCTAAAACAGCTGCAAAAGTACACTGACAGCATGCCTCCACAAGAAGAAGACACATAACCAATTAAAAAATGGGCACAGGACATGATCAGACACTTCACCAAGGAGGAGATTCAGGCAGCCAACAAACATATGAAGAAATGTTCATGATTATTAGCCATTGTTGTTGTTAAGTGCTGTCGAGTCGGTTCTGACCCATAG
>NW_006419979.1:2380-2926 GCF_000296735.1 Chrysochloris asiatica | reverse complement strand
CAGAGGGCTTGGAGGAAGGTAGAATCTCCAGTGAGTAGCATTCAATCTGTCTAGGCGGGGCTGATGCAATGAAATGCAGACGAGTCTCTTATGATACAATAGTGAATAATTGTTATCAGGACTGATTGTGAGGGTCGGAAATGTAAAGGTAGACGTTTCGTAACAAGGAGGGGAGTGATTAACTTTTCAGTCTACGAGCGGAGGTCCCTAGGACCATCAAGGGAGAAAAGCAGAGAGCGGGACCCTACCCAGAGAAGCAGTGATGCGTGGAATGGAGGCAGAGATGATGACGTGGCACGATGGAGCAGCTGAAGACTTTAGATCCAGAGAAGGAGAGGGGCTGTGTGCTGGAGACCTGGGGAGTACGGGGGAAGGATTGCAGGAGCATTCTGGGACGTTCCAGGCAGTGCCAGAGCCAGTGTCTGGGAAGCAACACACTTTGGACACACAACCTACATCTATGACTACCAGTGCCTACTCACACCTGGACGGAGCCCACCACTTGTCCCATCTGGTAGTCATCACTGATGCAAAAAGAGCAAAATA
>NW_006419979.1:0-1420 GCF_000296735.1 Chrysochloris asiatica | reverse complement strand
TTCCTCTTGCAGCACTGTAGGATAAGCACTGGACTGTAAGGTCAGTTTGAATTGCAAGGTTGTTGGTTCAAACTCACCAGCTGTTCCTTAGAAACCCTCTCCAGGGTTGTCATGAGATAGAACTAACTCAAGGGCACTTAACCACAACAACAAACTTTACCAAGCATGATGGCCTTTTTCAGGGACTGGTCCTTTCAGATAAGTCTAATGTGTGTTAGAGAAAGAAGTTTCACCACCCTTGCTTCAAAGGAACATTCTGGATGTATTTCTTTCAAGACAGATTGGTTCATTATTTATGTCCAGCAATAGCCATCTAATTGATTTTGACTCATAGCCATCCATGGTATAGTCAAATTCTTCCTCAACATCATAATTAAAAAAACATAAATTCCTATTCATTGCCCAGCCTTTATATACATATGAGATGATTGAAGAGGCCATGACTTGGGGCAGGTGTAAATTAGCCCTAAAAGTTACATGTGCTCTTTGACAGTTTAAAGATGTCTTTTGCAGCACATTTTCCCAACGCCGTATGTCCCTTGTCTTCTTGACTGCTGCTTCCATGGGTGCTGATAGTGGATGGCAAGCAAAACCGAATTCTTGACAACTTCAGTATTTTGTTTATTGCGATGATGCTTCTAGGTCCATTTATGAGAATTTTTCTTTTCTCTATGTCAAAGTGAAATCCAAGCTGAAGAACGTAGTCTCTGATTTTCATCTGTTAAAAGTGTCAAGTCTTTTGGCTTTCAGCAAGTGAAGTTTGTGTCATGGTCCTATCACAGGTTGTTAAGAAGTCTACCTTCACTCCTGACACATTCTTCATATAGTCCACCTTCTTGAATCACTTGTTCAGAATATGTATTGAATAAGTATATATAAGGATAAGGATAAGGATACATCCCTGACACAAATGCATCCTGACACAAGTGTACAGTATTTCCTCCTCCTGTTCAAAGACTGCCTCCATTCTGTTACGGTTCCACATGAGTACAATTAAGTGCTCTGGAATTCCCATTCTTCCCAAAGGTATCCACAATATGTTATTATCCACACAGTCGAATATCTTTACATAGTCAAATGAAACAAAACAAAACAGAAAAACACACTTAAACATCTTTCTGATACTTTGTGCTTTCAGTTAAGCTCCATCTGACATCACAAATGATATTACTCATTCCGCCTCCTTCAGATTCCATCTTGAATTTTTGATAAGTTTCTGTTGATGTACTGCTACAATCATATTTTAATATCTTCAGCAAAGTTTTACTTGCATGCAATCTTGTTCAATGATTTCCATATTTTGTTAGGTCACCTTTTATATATATATACATATTTATCTCTTTTTTTCCCCCTAATTTTATGACACAGATGAGTAAGAACTTCCAGCATTGCATCCAGTGATTGAAATATCTCAACTAGT
>NW_006419978.1:0-1228 GCF_000296735.1 Chrysochloris asiatica | reverse complement strand
ACTTTCCTGACTTCTTCATTATTTTTCTCAACTGCATTGCATAGTGTTTTGATACCTTTTATAATAATTTTTCTGAATTCCTTCTCAGGCATTTCACATGTAAGTACAATTTTGTGGACGATAATAAAAAATGGTTGCAGCAGTACCAGGAGCACCTAGAAATTCAAGCTGGAGTCAGAAGAGAAGGTGGAATGAGTGTTATCATTTCTGATATCAGATGGATCTTGGCTGAAAGCAGAGTACAGAGAGAAATTTACTTCTATTTCATTGACTATCATGCACAATTTTGTGTATCATAACAAGCTTGTATAACATCGAAGAATGAGAAGTCCAGAACACTTAATTGTGCTTATGAAGAATTTGTACGTAAACCAAGAGGCAGTTATTAAAAAATAACAAGAGGATACTGAATGGTTTAAAGTCACAAAAGATGTGCACAAGCATTATATCCTTTCACCATATTTATTCAATTTGTTTGCTGAGCAAAGAATTATTGTTGTTTTTGTTATGTGCTGTGGAGTTGGATCTGATTCATAACAACCTGTACAGGGTTTCTGAGGCTGTAAATCTTTATGGGAGCTGAAAGCCTTGTCTTTCTCCTGTGGAACAGTTGGTAGTTTCAAACTGCTGACCTTAAGGTTCGCAGCCCAATTTGTAACCACTACGCTACCAGAGCTCCTTTTTCTTACTAGCCAAGTTGATACTTTAAAATAATACAGAAACATAACACATTCCAAATAGAAATTATCTGCTGGAGAAACATCTGCATTCAGGGGACCGTGTACCGCCCAGTTGTGATTCTGAGTCATGACAATTCCGTGTTATCTAGCAGAACTGGGCTGCGGAAACTTGATGATGTTTCAGAAGTAGGTCCCTAGGCCTTTCTTCCAAGAGAAGACTGGGTGGATTCAAACTGCCAACCTTCCAGTTAGTAGCTGAAAACGTAATAATTTGTTCCACCCAGGGACTCCTCAAGGAACTCATTTATTTGGTCACTCCATTGATACTCCAATGGTTTAATTGGAGTATTGAATTTTTCTGTTACACCTTTCAAAACCAAATTATTTTCTGCTTTAAATTTTTGAAATCACGATTTTTTTTCAGTAAAGGAAAGCATTTTGAGTATAGTGATTTTTTTTTGGAAGTAATATGGATTTTGCTGCAACTATAAGGGCCCTTAAAGGAGCTCTGGTAGCGTAGTGGTTACGAATTGGGCTGCGAACCTTAA
>NW_006419977.1:1852-3194 GCF_000296735.1 Chrysochloris asiatica | reverse complement strand
CATGTTGTTGTTAAGTGCCCTCGAGTCAGTTCCAACTCATTGCGACCCTGCACAGAGTTTCTGTGGAGCAGCTGGTGGTGGATTTGAATCACCAACCTCATGGTTAGCAGTCCAGTGCTTATCCTACAGCACCATGCCACAAAATATTATCTAAGATTTTTTTCTTTCTTAGCTTCTTTGTCATAGTCTAAAAAACTTTTCTAGATGAATCAAACCAACAAAAAACATCTTCATCCTACCAATGGCATTTCCATTAGGGTTGTTCACCTAGTAGCCCTGCTAAGGGCAGGTGGATGACGGTGGCTACTATATTCCTCTTGCTTTACAAGGAAACAGCCCGTTTGCAAGTCCTGCTGAGGGGATGACCCACATCTTCTTTACCTTTCGGTTTACCAAGTCTGACCCTGAGCCCCTGACCATAAGTGAGTAGAAAAGGAGAGGACAGCAAGACCGTAGAACACAGAGGAAGTCCTGCCGCTCAGGGACAAAGAGTGAGAAGCCTTATTGTCATGTGTGTCTTGAAAGTGAGGTCATTCAGAATAGAATTGCTCCTTAGGGTTTCCTAGACTGTAATCTATGTGGGAGCAGACAGCCTCATCCATCTCCTGTGGAGTGCCTGGTGGGTTTGAACCACCACCAGGGCTCCTTGAGTGATAAACTCACAGAGGTTACTTTTCTTACAATGCTACATAAAGAGTTCTTGAGGATCTCTGCTGGAACAACAGCTAATGCTTGGCTGCAACCAAAACTGAAAGGCTTACAGTTCGAAACAACACAGCAAAACTGCATAGAAGAAAAACCTCGCTATATGTTTCCATAAAGAATACAACCAAGAAAATTCTATGGGGTAGTTTTACTCAGTCATATGGAGTTGCTCTGAGTTAAAAATGGACTTGATAGCAACTAACAACACCAGCATAAGGAGTTCGTACATAGAAGGGGTAAGCACTGAATTGTTAACTCCAAGGTTGGCAGTTCAAAGGCAAATGCCGCCCTTGGAAACCCGGTACAGGGTCACTAAGCATCTGATTCAATTCAATGGCATTTAACAAAAACATATAGTAAGGGGAGTCCCTGCATGGTGCAAATGGTTAATGTGCTTGACTGCTAACCAAAGGATTGGAGGGTTGAGTTGATCTGAGGTGAGGCACACAAGAAAAGCTTGGCGAACGACTTTTTTTTTTTTTTAATGCTTTCGTGTATCCTTTAATTCTTTTTTTCTTTAAGTTTTTATTGTGGATTGAGTGAAAGTTTACAGGGCAGATCATCAGTTTTACATTCAACAGATGGTACAACTTGTTTCATTACAATGATTACATCCCCTCCATGTACCATCAGTAAC
>NW_006419977.1:0-952 GCF_000296735.1 Chrysochloris asiatica | reverse complement strand
CTCTGCTTCTCTGAATAAGGTCCCACATTCTGCTTGTGCTAATCTCCCTTGATGGTTCCAGGGCCCTCTGTTTCTGAACAGTAAGATTAACGACTCCCCTTTTTTTGTTACAAAACTTCTACCTTTATAATTGTGACAGTTGCAATTAGTCATGATAACAATTATTTACCATTGAATCATACTAATCTTATCCCCATCTCTTTTCACCAGACTCATCTAGACAAGATGAACCACCTATTCAGTGGGGACTCTTTCTTTCCCCGCATACTCTTAAACTAAACTCCCTCTCAAAATCTGGTAAGCCAGTCACTTCATGCCTTTATCACCCTCTAATTTTAGGTAGCCAATGTCTTAAGTTGCCGGTCCCTATCTACCCTGTGTACAGAGGGGATAGCATTGATACTTGATGTGAAGACTCCTTCCCTCTCTGTTGGTATTTAAAGTTACTACCTCCATGAGTATAGGTCAGGTTCACCAAATTGTAACAATTTACCTTTTTTCCTTTATCAAAAAATTTTATTTTTTGTAATCTTCCTCTAGTCAAGTTCTGATTATCAAGCCATCAAGGGTAGGTCAAATGGGTACTATCTGCAAGTTTGGGTGTTCTTGTGCATCTCCCCTCACTTCATATCTGCTGGATGCTTCACTCTCAACTCTAGACCTCTGTGGCTATGTCCTTGTCCATGAGTTCAAGTGTCCCCAGGTCTCACCACACTTTGGACCAACCAGCCCTTCCTCTTCTCTCTCTCATCTCCAGGTCAACGGGAGTCAATGGACTTTAGTTGAACTCAGCCCATTTCTTCATTGCTGCCTTTTCCCCTCTTCCACACTCCAGTAAACCAATGTGGTCTCCAGCAAGCTTACATGCCTGTTCATGTGCTCCCTTTGATTTTCAGTCTTAAGAGGGGAGTTTGTCCTGAAGGAACTTGATTGCTTGCCTTGATGGCTTCCC
>NW_006419976.1:2516-3166 GCF_000296735.1 Chrysochloris asiatica | reverse complement strand
AAAAAAAAAAAAAAAAAGCTGTTTTGTCCTGAAAGTAAGGGTAAAGAAAGGGAGGGAAAGAAAGATGGAGAGTGTAAGAAAGAGATTGATTTCCACTCTATTATTCCAAAACTTGTCTAACACTATTGAGGAGAAAATTAATTAGCTTTGAAGTCACACTTACTTTGAATTTTCTGGCTCTGTAAAAGTGGGGACAAATGAGATGTCTTTGTGGAAATGAGGTGTGAAAATTTTGTGAGGTAAATAAGCTTCATGTATAAAACCTCTAATATGGAAACTGACACATTGTGGGAGATTAAAAGCCATTAGGTTTTCTTCCATTTTTTCCTTCTAATTTATTTTTTTCCTAAGTCCATAATTAATGAAATATGTGGTGCTGTGGATTAATGTGCCTGACTGCAAAGTCATTTAAACTGCAAGGTCGGCAGTTCAAGCTCCCCAGTTGCTCCTTGGGAACACTTTACAGGGTTGCTATGGGTAGGAACCAACTTGATGGCACTTAGCAACAACAACCAGTGTTTTGCTTGTAATCTACTCTTGTCTGGTAATGTTCAGTGAGGAATTATTGTTCATTGAAATACAAGGGTGCCTTAAAAATGTTTAGAAAAATGGAATTAAAAGATAACTTTTCCCCCCACAAACTTTTGGAA
>NW_006419976.1:0-486 GCF_000296735.1 Chrysochloris asiatica | reverse complement strand
CACCAAAGGGCACATTCTGCAAGTCAGCCTCATGGCTACTATCTCTTAGTCTCTCTCTTTCCATGAATCTATAGTCCTCAGCCACTTCTCCTTTCCATGTCACCATCTCTGCCTCCATCTCTGGTGTTGCTGCTTCTGCTTGTGCTCTTCTCCCTTGACGGTTCTAGAGTCCTTTGTTTCTGGACTGTAAGATTAACTGCTCCCCCATTTTTGATACAAAACTTCTACCTTTATAATTGCGACAGTCACAATTAGTCATGATAACAATTACTCACTTAGGAATCTTATCCCCATTTCTTCACCAGACCCGTCTAGACAAGATGAAAACTATTCAGTTGGGACTCTCTTCCCCTGCAGTGGACACTCTTAAACTAAACTCACTCTTGAAACCTTGTAAATCAGTCACTTAGTGCCTTTATTGTCCCCTCATTTTAGGTAGCCAGTGTCAAAGTTGCCTGTCCCTATCTACCCTGTGTACAGAGGAGA
>NW_006419975.1:2351-3043 GCF_000296735.1 Chrysochloris asiatica | reverse complement strand
TTCTACTCCCGTAAAGATTTACACCCGCGGAAACCCTGTACAGGGTCGCTATGGGTCGGAACCGACTCGACGGCACTTAACAACAACAACAACAACACCAGCTCTATTTGATCCCTGGTGTGGCGCCGAAGGTTAATACGCTGCACTGCAAAGTTGGTTTGAGCCACAAGGTCTGTGGTTCAAGCTTACCAGCTGCTCCTTTGAAACCCCATACACGGTGGCTGTGGGTTGGAACCCACTCAACGGCACTTAAGAACAACAATAATTAACTTTGTATTAACTTCTTAATTGCAATTTTCTCTCATGGTTATTACTTTCTGTACCCTTCTTTCAGCTTCTAAATGAGCTTTATAATCTATGGTACTACAATGCAGTGAGGAGCTTTCAAACAACAGAGATCATGGTTTGAGGCCTGGCTTTCTCTCTTTCTAGTTCTGTGGTCTTTCACAAAATATGTAAATATTTTGCAATCTTCATTACAGAACAATAGTCACCTTATAGTTTCATTTTGTTTGTTAGTTGTCCCCTGTCATGAAGACCCCGTGCACAACAGAAAATGCTGGCCTACCCTGGGGTATTTTCATGATCAGTTGAGGATTGGACTCTTTTTTTTTTAATGTTTTATTGTGAATTATGTGATAGTTTACATGGGAGAACATTAGTTTTACATTCATCCTATATCGTTTCATTGC
>NW_006419975.1:0-1858 GCF_000296735.1 Chrysochloris asiatica | reverse complement strand
GAGAAAAATAAGGAAGAAGTCAGGAAAGTGCTACAGGAACAATCAAATAAGATAGATAGAGCATTGGAAACAACTCAAAACCTACAGAAAGAGGCCCAAACGATTAATAATAGAATATCAGAAATGGCCAATACATTGAAAGGGCAAAGGGATAGAATTGAAGAGATAGAAGCTATGGGTCGGAACCGACTCAACGGCACTTAACAACAACAACAACAACAACATACATAGATGTAGGTCAAGTTCATCAAATTATATCAGATTACTCTTTTTTTCCTCTTCTTTCTTCTGGTTGAATTCTGATCATCCAGCCATTGAAGCCAGGTCAAGTGGGTATTATCTGCAAGTGTGGGTGCTTGTGGGTATATGCGCTCACTTCTTATCTACTGGACGCTTCACTCTCCACTCTAGTCTTCTGTGGCTATGTCACTGACTCTGGGCCTATGAGTCCTCAGGTCTTGCCACGTTGCTGGCCAACCACATCTCCACTCAGGTTCACAAGAGTCTATTGAACGTGGTAGGGCTTAGCTTGCTGCTTCATTGCTGTTTTGCGCTCACTTCACCTTATTGGTGACCAACATGGTCACCAGTCAGAGCACATGTCTGCTCGTGTATCCTTATTGAGTCTTAGTCTTGGAAGGGGGTTTTCCCTGAGGGGACCCAACCATTTGCCTTGATGTCTCCTGGGCAAGCAACGTGATTGTTCTTGTAGTAGTCAGTCAGACTGCCACTGTTGTTTTGTATTTTTCTTGTCGGTCTTTCTTTCAAGAAGTTTCTTCTGTTCTTTCAGCCACTCCAGGCTGGTCTGCTTGTCCTTTCAAGTGGAAATTTCCCACCTCAGAAGATTCTGGATGGGGTTCAGGAATCCCCCTATAGTCTCATGTAATACAAAGGCTCCACAGGAAGCTGCCTTCACTGGACACATTGTAGCCCCATTTTAGGTATTCCAGTCAGTTATAGGCAGAAGACAGACCTACAAGCTTTCTATGGTGATATTTCTGGCTATTCCTTTCTCTCCCCTTCAAGTGTCTATTTTATAATGGTATGCAAGTGAAACCAAGATTCAAAAGACTGCCAAGCCTCATAACATTTCACCACCACCCCCACCCCACCCCGCCTTTTGGCCTTTCCAACCATGTCTCAATCCCTGTATCTCAGAGCCCTGTTGTTCCAAGGTTGTGCATACATTATTATTTACCTTTGTCCCACTTAGCCCATGGAAACCTGCCTAATTGTTCTCCTATCTGCCTTGTTCTTCCATTCCCCTCCCCCTTCTTGGGTATTGCCCTACTCCTCAGAACCCAAACTATCCTGGGTCTATTCCCTATCCTGTGCTCCACCTTCTCCTCCCTCCCCTCATCCAACCACCCCCCACCCCCAATTCTGGTAACCAGCAAATAATTCCCCACCACCCAATCCTAACAAAAATATGAGTTCTTTTTCTTAGTCTTTTACACTAGTGGTTCTATGCAGTATTTTTCCTTTTGTGACTAATTTCACTCAGCATAATGTCCTCAAGGTTCACCTTTGTTATGCAGTGGCTTGCAGCTTCCTTGTTATTCTTCAAGGTAGCATAGCATTCCATTGTGTGTATGTACCACAGTTTGTTTATCCATTCTTCTGTTGATGAGCACTTAGGCTGTCTCCATCTTTTTGCTATTGTAAATAGTGCTGCTATGAACATTGGTGTGCATATATCTATTCATGTTATGGCTCGTGTTTCTTGTGGATAAATAACAAGTAGAGGAATTGCTGAATCATAAGGTATTTCAATTCCAACCTTCTGAGGAAGTGCCATATTGCTTTCCAGAGAGGCGGGACCATTTTGCAATCCCACCAGCAATGCAGGAGTGTTTCA
>NW_006419974.1:1888-2577 GCF_000296735.1 Chrysochloris asiatica | reverse complement strand
GCTCTGTAGGTTAAGCCCTGGATTGTGAATTAAAAGACTACATGTACCAGTTGCTCTGCAGAAGAAAGATGAGGCTTTCTCCTCCTACAAGATTTATAGTCTTGGAAACACTATGCAGGGTCACTATGAGTCTGATACCACTTTAAGGCAGTAATAGCAACAACAGTTAAGAATCACCAGGGATACAAGAGAAGATGAACAAAGATGGATTTATTGGTGCTTCTTGCAATAAGAGAGACCACACAACTTGGGAACCATTACAATGGTGATAGAAGAGGTTTGTTACGGGGTGAGAATGTGTTAGGGTTTAGGGGAGGATCTAGTGAAGGTTTGTGTGGGGTGCTTTCAAAGTGTAGGAAATTCTGTTCTGTGATTTGGTATTTTAGTAAATTTAAGCTGCAAATTGGGGTGAATAGAGTAAGGATAGCACTCTATTTGGAAATGCAGTAACAGACTGTGGTGTCAGCTGATGGATGCAACTTGCATATGATAGCTTTTTGTGGTTTATTTTATTGGTTTTATGAAGTGGCCTTATTTTTATCATATGTCCTCATGGTCACCAGAGAGGCTTGTCTGATGTAGGTGTTATGTGACATTGTTTATGTTTGGTAGGAAAATGCCAGACCAGTTCCCAGCTAGCTGCTGTTGGGGCTGCTTGTCCTTTCTCTCGCTAATGTATTTTAGATCAT
>NW_006419974.1:0-457 GCF_000296735.1 Chrysochloris asiatica | reverse complement strand
TTGCCCAGGAAACATCAAGGCAAGTGGTCGGGTCCCCTCAATACAAACCCCCTTCCAGGACTAAGACTCAATGGGAATACATGCTCTGATTGGTGACCACGCTCATCACCGATAAGGGGAAGTGAGGGAAAAACAGCAATGAAATGGTGAGCTAAGCCCTACAATGTTCAATAGATTTCTGTGAACCCAGGTGAAGACCTAGTTGGCCAGCAGTGTGGCAAGACCTGGAGACTCTTGGGCCCAGAGTCAGTGTCATAGCCACAGAGGACTAGAGTGGAAAGTGAAGCATCCAGCTGATAAGAAAAGAGGGCATATGCATAAGAACACCCACACTTGCAGATAATACCCACTTGTCCTGGCTACAATGACTGGATGATCAGAGCTCAACCAGAAGTAAAAAGAAGAGGAAAAAAAAAAAGTATTCTGATACAATTTGATGAACTTGACCTACACCTAT
>NW_006419973.1:2578-3065 GCF_000296735.1 Chrysochloris asiatica | reverse complement strand
TCTGGATTCCACCTATTGTCTTATGCAATGTAAAAGCGCCACAGGAAGCCTCTTCTCACAGGGCAACTTCGAGCCCCTTTTCAGGTATGCCAATCAGTTTTAGGCTGAAGATGGACTTCCAAGCTTTCTGTAGTGATGATTCTGGCTATTCCTTTCTCCCTTCTCCCCCCCACTCCCCCAACCGGCCTCTAGTTTCCATTTTACAATGATAGGCAAGAGAAAACAAGATTCAAAAGATAGCCAAGTATCTTAACATTGTTCGCCTATTTTACCCCTTCAAACCATGCCTCAATCCCTTTATCCCAGAATCCTTTTGTTCCAAGGTGGTGCATACATCATCATTTACCTCTGTACCACTCAGCCCATGCAAACTTGCTTAACTGTTTTCCTATCAGCCTTGTTCTTCCACTCCCCTCATCCTTTCTAGTGTATTGTCCCCCCTACCCCCCAGCACCTAAGTTATCCTGTGTCTATTCCTTACCCTGTG
>NW_006419973.1:0-603 GCF_000296735.1 Chrysochloris asiatica | reverse complement strand
TCTTTACCTCTTATGCTGGTTTTTGTATTGAAGTTTATTTCACCAGAGATTAGTATTGTCACTCCTACTTGTTCTTTTTGGATGTGTGCATTTATCCCAATAAATTGTCCTCTCAACACTGCTTTCACCATGTCCCAAAGATTTTGGTATGTTGTGTTTTCATTATCGTTTGTTTATAGGAACTTTATTAATTCACGTTTATTTTCTTCTTTTACCCAGTCGCTTTTCAGCAGGGTGTTATTCAGTTTCCATGTATTCAACTTTATTTCCTTGGTCTTCTTATTGTTGATTTCTAGTTTTATAACATTTATGGTCTGAAAAGATATTTTGTAGTATTTTGATGTTTATAAACTTATGGAGGCTTGCTTTGTGACCTAACACATGGTCTATTCTGGAGAATGTCCCATGTGCACTAGCAAATAATGTATATTGTGCAGTTGGGTTGAATGCTCTGTACACATTTATGAGGTCAAGTTGGTTGATTGTGCTTAGTTCATCTGTAACTTTGTCAAGTTTCTTTCTGGTTGTTCTGTCCCTTTTTGAAAATGGTGTATTAAAATCTCCCAATATAACTGTAGAATTAGCTATTTCTTCAATTCTAGT
>NW_006419972.1:1745-3106 GCF_000296735.1 Chrysochloris asiatica | reverse complement strand
GTGCCATGACAATAAACAATAAACCTGCAGAAAGTCCATCTAAGGTCAGGCATGCTACGCTTTCATCCCTCACCATCCTATGTTGTGAAAAACTTAGTTTGGTAGAAACCCCTCACAATAGTTTTTTACTCCCTGGATCCAGAACCTGCCCTGCTTTTTTCCTTCATTTTGTCATTTCCTTTTTCTCTTTTCCATACCTTGTTTGATATCCTTTGTTTCTGTTTTCTTTTTCTTTTGTTTCTATCATTACCCCTTTCCTCCCTCTTTCTTTTTTTCTCTCCCTTTAGATTTTCCTTTACTATCCCATGTCTCAGTCTATTTTCATTTTCCCTTTTTTCCTCAACACAAGTTCCATGGTTCAAGACCACCAGTCACGTCACTGGAGAAATATGAGTCATTCTGCTCCCTTGAAGACGCAAAGCCTTGGAAACCCTATACAGGATTTAAATGTGTTGGAACCAGCAGCTTGATGACACTTAACAACAACAACAATATATATATATATATAGGTTCTCTTTCTTTTTATTTCTTTCTTATTTTCTTTGTCTTCTATGGTTTTATTTGCCTTTCTCCTTTTGAAATATTTTTAATTATTA
The DNA here is from genome assembly GCF_000296735.1 of Chrysochloris asiatica. Taxonomy (NCBI): domain Eukaryota; kingdom Metazoa; phylum Chordata; class Mammalia; order Afrosoricida; family Chrysochloridae; genus Chrysochloris; species Chrysochloris asiatica. The sequence continues at coordinate 2,510 of NW_006419972.1, read as the reverse complement.
ATCATTTTAATCTTTTTTCTTGATGCTGCTTGTTTTTCCTCCTTTAACTTTTTTGTCTGTTATTGTTTGTTGGTTTTCTTGCATGCATGTGTTTGTTTTTCTCCTTGTCCCAACTAACATGAAATGGTGGCCATGCCTAAACACAGCCCAAACTGTACCCACTGCAGTCCTACCAACTGGGAATGATTCACTAACAACTCCTATAGCACATAATCAATGATAGACAGCAGCCATCATGACACAAACTCACTCTAAACTGACTGCATGAAAGGCAAATGTAGCACTTGCTTCTATTTTCAAATCACACCTACTAGGATGCACATGGAGTCCTGGTGTCGTATTGTAGGAAAAACACTGGAACACAAGGTGTTTTGAACGGCAAGTTTTGAGGTTCAAACTCACCAACTGCTCCTCAGAAACACTATACAGGGCCACTGTAAGTTGGAACTGACTTGATGGTACTATACAACATTAACAGAAGGCATATGGTGAGTGCCTAAGAACAGATCAGCATAAAATCATCAATTAAATATAAATACAATGACACACATATCTCAAAGACAACAATTTTCAGTTTACATTAAGAAACAAAAAAGAGTTACTCAAACAAATACCAAGGTGTAGTCAGAATACATTTCTGAAGAAAAAATGTATTGGAAATAATTGGTAAATAATTTAAAAGAATGATATTTTGGTACCATCAGTGCATTAATAGATTAAATGCTATAAGAACAATCAGAAAAAAAGAAGAAAATATTTTATTTA
>NW_006419972.1:0-538 GCF_000296735.1 Chrysochloris asiatica | reverse complement strand
GATAATAATAGAATACTATGAAGAGTTGTACTCCAACAAATTTGAAAACTTAGAAGAGATGGATACATTTTTAGATAAACACGACCTACCTAAACCTACACACAGTGAAGTAGAAAACCTGAACAGACCCATAACAATAAAAGAAATTGATCAGGTCATCAGAAGACTCCCAACCAAAAAAAGTCCAGGCCCAGACATCTTCACTGGTGAATTCTGTCAAACATTCAGGGAAGGGAAGAGGTGTCACCAATTCTACTTAATTATTTCAGAATATAGAGGAGGATGGAAAACTTCCTAATACATTTTATGAAGTAACCATAACCCTCATACAAAAACCAGGGAAGGACATCACTAAGAGAGAAAATTATAGACCAATATCCCTCATGAACATGATGCAAAAATTCTCAACAAAATTCTAGCCACCAGAATCCAGCAATACATCAAAAAGATAATACATCATGATCAAGTGGGATTCATATCAGGGATACAAGGATGGTTCAACATTAGAAAAATGATAAATGTTATCCACCATATAAAT
>NW_006419971.1:1153-3000 GCF_000296735.1 Chrysochloris asiatica | reverse complement strand
CTTAAATACTATTAGTTGTTTTTAAGTGCTGGTGAGTTGGTTCCAACTCACAATGACCCTAAATAGATACAGTTTCTAAGAAATGGCTGGTAGATTTGAACTGCTAAACTTGTGGTTAACAGTCCAGTTCTTATTATACAGTGCTACACCCACAACAGGACTTTCAGAACCAGAGCTTTCTGAGTACAGACAGGTCTCGATTGTGACGCTGTGTCCCATTTCTTCTAACAGGTTAAGTTGTTTCTAACGAATGGGGGAGCTTATTGTGGAGTCCTAAGAAGCACATAGGGATGAAAAATGTTGATTGCATCTGCATTGTAAGGGCAGGTCTTACCAGTAAAGAAATGCCACGGTGGAGGAAGATGAATTCAGGCATCCAACGTCCCGTGTTCCTCCCCACATACCCCTGTTCATTTAGGTGTGGGGCTGTGTGAGATTGGGATTCCATGTTCTTTATTGCTCATTCAAGAAATACTTAAAGCAGGTTGTTGTTGTTGTTAAGTACAGTGGAGTCGGTTCCGACTCATAGTGACCCTGCACAGGGTTTCTGAGGCTGTAAATCTTTACTTGAGCCTTAAATGATTGTAAGCCTGTTACTGAGCAAAACACACGCTTACATGCTAATGTTGGAGGAAGAGTGCCCATAATGAGGCTATACAGCTGGCACAAAACAAAGGACCCTGGCACCCTGTGCTTCCTGGTCAAACTGTCCCAAACACTTGGTGCCGCTTCTCTGCATTCACTGGGCCACTGTCTCCTTTTCCTTCACTGTCGCTTCCTCTCCTTGTTTCTGGCTGTGGATGTAAGATTCTTGGAATTTGCCTTCCTCCTACCGTTCTCCATACCTACCTTCCTGGGACAACTGAAATGTGGCCACAAGAGCCACCTTCTTCCCAGATCTTCACCAGCGGGGCCCCCCCACTTGGCACTGCAGGGTGCCTGATTCAGTGTCATCTGGGCCATGTTACTGGCTACTCAGCCCGTGAAGAAACAGTAAACAGTGGGAATTTACTGCTCTTCCCACACACACTGTAAGATTCCTGGATTATAGGACCTCTGCCATTGACACCATTGCTCCTTTTGCTAAGCAACCCTGTACCCCAATAACTTAGCACTAGGGGCTGAAACTTGTGCCAGCTTCATGTTTACATGGGATTTGTGGGGATACCTCTCACTGTTTTCATGAGAGACGCTGCCCAGAAACCACCTTGAGAGAAGGAAGAGAAAAAGGGGTGGGGATGGGGGGAAGAAGGAAGAGAGGGAGGGAACTAGAGCCAGAGCCCTGGAGCCAACCCCAGCAAACAGCATCCTGAGTGTACTTAAGGCCAAAATGCTCAGAGAGGCTGTTCCTAGGAGTGGTCCAAGTTGGTGGGGCCCCTGGCTCCTTGTTTCTTCTGGCATTTTCTTTCTCTTCCTCACATTCTTATTGGGTCTGGTGGGCTTGCTGCAGGGACACCCCCAGTGCCTGGATTACAGGCCCCCGTTCCAGCCCCACATGCACCTTGAGTTTTGCTCTATGAGGCCTTTGGCTGCTGTGACCAGAGCAAGGATCACTGTATCGCTGCCTGGTACTGGGTCATCATAGACTACTTTGACCTGAAGAGCCATGAGCTGTGTGGAGGTTACATTAAAGACATCCTGTGCCAGGTAGGCGGGCATAGAAAAGTGCCTTCTAGTCTCAGTGGTTCAGCGATTTGTGGATGGTGTTGGCTGTGGAGAGTGAGTGCAATGGGAACCAAACCCTGTGGAAGCTCACCTGCCAGGGGACTCCAGACAGGTACACTGAGGCATGAGTGTATTGAGTTCAGTTCCCACTGGCTCCTAGAAGCTCTCCCTCAGGGTTTCTG
>NW_006419971.1:0-823 GCF_000296735.1 Chrysochloris asiatica | reverse complement strand
CACTGGGAAGAGTATGGGGTGGGGGCAACAGACAGAAGGTCAAGGCAGGGATTTGATTTTCCACCCACAGTTCTGTGCCTACCAACAGTGCATATCAACAAGGTCTTCCCTCATGCCAACCACAGACCTCTGCCCCTATTCTGGAGCGCACTGGCCATCCTAACTCCCAGGGTGGGGTGGGAGAGGTTAACTGAATCCAGGCATGACTAAGAGCAGAGCTGGCAACCGAAGCCCCAGGAACTAGCCCTAGGCTGTTTCCTGGAGAATTCATTTAACTCTGGGATTACAATTTAGGCAGAAGGTGGGTTTGTGTGCACATCATACACTATTAATTTCTGAGATATCCTCTGATAAAAGTGTCTCTTCCCACCTTTCTCCTTTTCTTCAGAAGGTCAAACTCAGCAGCTTTTCTGATTTAGGGATCTAAGGAAAGAGAACAGTATCAGTAAAACAACTCTATATAGCTGTCTAACATTTATAAGGTCTTCTTTAATTATATAGTGTTTTCACATAAGTGTGTTTCCAACAATGATTCTTGGAGGTTGGTCTTGTTGTTAGATGCTATTGAGTTGGCCCAAGTCATGTGCCATGGCATGAACAATGGGATTGGATGGTTATGGTCCACAGGACTTTCATTGCATGATTTTTGAAAGTAGATCACCAGGCCCTTCTTTTAGTCTGTGTTAATTAGTCTGGAAGCTGTGCTGTAATCTGTTGAGCATCATAGCAAACCACAAGTTCTCCTGACAGATGGGTGGTGGCTGGCATGAGGTGCATTGGCTGGGAATTGAACCTGCATCTCCCAGATGGAAGGTGAGAATTC
>NW_006419970.1:2805-4030 GCF_000296735.1 Chrysochloris asiatica | reverse complement strand
TTTTTTTTTTTTTTTTTTTGATGAACACATGTCACACAGAAAGTATGTATTTGCTTGAATGTCCATTGTGCACATTTTGCAAGCCAGCCTCCCACCCACAGTCACATAGGCTTTCTCGTTCAATGGTCCTATAGTCCTCAGCTGCTCTACCTTTCTGTGCCATTGCTTTTGCACTGTCTGTGCTTTTCTGGTTAGGATCCTTCACTCCTCTCATGCACTTTCCTCTTGATGGTACTGCTTCCTCTGTTCTTAAAATGAAAGATTACCTACATCTCCCTTTTAGTTACATATCTTCTACAATTATAGTTGTGAAAATAGCAATTAGTCCTACTACCAGTTACTCACACTTGAGTCATAAACTCTTATCTTCATCCTCCCTCATCCCTTTTACTAGACCCATCTGAGCAAGAGGAAAATGATTCAGTGGAGATTCTACCCTACCCGCCTCATTCTGAAGTGAAGCACACTCATGAAAGCTTATAAGACAGACACTTTGTGCCTTTATAGCCACCCTCACCCCCCCATTTTTGGTAGCCAATGTCTAAGTTGCCTATCCCTATCAACCCAGTGTAATGAGGAGGCAAATGTGATCCTTGATATGAAGACTCATTTCCTTTTGATTGGAATTTTGAGCAACTACATTCATAAGCAAAGGTCCAGTTCATCCATCTTTTTGCTTTTGTGAATAGTGCTGTGATGAACATTTGTGTGCAGATATTTACTCATGTTCTGGTTTGTAGTTCTTGGTGGATATATATCACATATAGGAATTGCTGAATCACAAGGTATTTCTATTTCCAACTTTCTGAGGAAGTGCCATGCCATTTTCCAGAGTAGTTGAGCCATTTTCCAGTCCCACCTGCAATGCAGGAGGGTCCCAGTCTCTCCACACCTTTGCCAGCAGTTGTTGTCCTCTGCTTTTTTGAACTTTGCTACTAATGCTGGTGTGAGATGATATCTCATTGTTGTTTTGATTTTCATCTCTTTTTTGGCTAATGATTGTAAACATTTTTTCATGACCTGAATATCTTCATTGGTCAAGTATCTGTTCATGTCCTGTGCCCATTTTTTAATTGGGTTATTTGTCTTGTTGTTGTTAGGTGCCATCAAGTTGGTACCGACCCATAGTGACCTTATGCACAACAGAACGAAGAGGTGCTGTATTTTCCTATACATTTTAGAGATTAGTCCCTTGTCTTATATGTCATTATAAAACAGTTTTTCC
>NW_006419970.1:559-1920 GCF_000296735.1 Chrysochloris asiatica | reverse complement strand
AGGAATCCAACTGATTTTTGTATGTTAATCTTGTACCCTGCCACTTTGCTGAATCTTCCAAAGAATTCCAGTAATTTTTTTGCTGAGTTGTTGGGTCTTTCCATGTATAGGATCATATCATCTGCAAATAGAGGAAGTTTTACTTCTTCCTTGCCAATTTAGATGCCTTTAATTTTACTTTCTTGCCTTATATCTCTGGCTAATACTTCCAGCATAATATTGAATAGAAATAGTGATAAAGGGCATCCTTGTCTAATTCCTGTTCTCAAAGGGAATGCTTTCAGTTTCTCTCCATTGAGAGTCATGTTGGCTGTTGGTTTTGTATATACGCTCTTAATTATCTTGAGAAATTTCCCTCAGTTCCTACTTTATTGAGTGTTTTTTTTTTTTTTTTTTAAATCAGGAATGGATGTTGGATTTTGTCGAATGCTTTTTCTGCATGAATTGATATGATCATGTGGTTCTTTTCTTTCTTTCTTTATATGGTGGATTACGTTGATTGTTTTTCTAATATTGAATCATCCTTGCGTCAGTGGTATGAATCCCTCTTGGTCATGGTGTATTATTTTCTTGATATGTTATTGAATTCTATTGGCTAGGATTTTGTTGAGAATTTTTACATCTATGTTCATGAGGTATATTGGTCTATAATTTTCTTTTTTGGTGATGTCCTTCCCTGGTTTTGGTATGAGGATTATGCTTTCTTCATAAAATGTAATAGGAAGTTTTCCATCCTTTTCTATATTCTGGAATAATCTGAGTAGATTTGGTGACAGTTTGTCCCTGAATGTTTGGTAAAACTCATCAGTGAAGCCATCTGGATCTGGACTTTTGATTGGAAGTTTTTTGATCACCTGATCAATTTCTTATTTTGTTATGGGTCTGTTCAAGTTTTCTAAGTCACTCTGTGTAAGTTAGGGTAGGTTCTTTTTTCTAAAAATGTATCCATTTCCTCTAGATTTTCAGATTTGTTGGAGTACAAGTCTTCATGGCATTCTGTTATTATCCTTTTTATTTCCATTAATTCTATTATAACATCACCCAAATGTTTTCTTATGCATGTTAATTGTGTCTTCTCTTTTCTTTTGTTAGATTTGCCAATGTTTTGTCAATTTTATTAATCCTTTAGAAGAACCAGCTTCTTGATTGATTCTTTCTATTGTTTTTCTGGTTTTCTATCTCATTTTTTTTTCTGCTCTAATCTTTATTTTTTCTTTTCTTCTGGTAACTGTAGGTATACTTTGGTGGTCTTTCTCTAACTGTTGGAGATGTTGTATTGATTTTGGTTCTTTCATTTTTTTTTGGATGTGTGCATTTATTGCTATAAATTTTCCTCTCAGCACTGCTTTTGCTGTGTCCTA
>NW_006419970.1:0-459 GCF_000296735.1 Chrysochloris asiatica | reverse complement strand
AGATGTTGTATTGATTTTGGTTCTTTCATTTTTTTTTGGATGTGTGCATTTATTGCTATAAATTTTCCTCTCAGCACTGCTTTTGCTGTGTCCTAAGCAAAAGGTTTTGGTATGTTGTATTTTCGTTCTCATTTGTTTCTAGGAATTAAAAATTTTCACTTCTTATTTGTTCTACTACCCCTTTGCTTTAAGCACAGTGTTATTTAGTATCTATGTATTTGATTTTATTTCCCTGATCTTCCTATTGTTGATTTCTAATTTTATAGCATTGTGATCTGAGAAGACACTTTGTATTATTTTGATGTTTTAAAATTTGAGACTTGCTTTATGGTCTAACATATGGTCTATGCTGGAGAATGTTCTATGTTCACTGGAGATGAATGTGTATTATGCTGTTGTAGGGTCGAATGCTCCGTACAAATCTATGAGGTCAAGTTGGTTGATTGTTTTGTTTAGTTC
>NW_006419969.1:1959-2648 GCF_000296735.1 Chrysochloris asiatica | reverse complement strand
ATATTAATTTATGATAAAGTAGGCATTAAGGCAAAAACTAGCATAAGAAACAAGGAAGGGAGAGCAAACAAGATGGCAGATAGGGTAGAAATGCAGTGAGGAGCTCCGTCAGCAACAACACAGAACTACCAGACCAAGAACGTTCAGGGGATGGTCCCAGAGCTCTGAACCACATACAAAGGAATATTTAGAACGTTGAAAGGTTTACAGCCAGTAGAATTTGTAGCAGAAGCAAGAAATCCAGTGCTTTCTAATCCAAGTTGCTCAGCTGCTCCCAGAGTAATCATCGTGGGATACACAGAGCTGGGGAAGGATCAGAGCAGCCATGGATGCCTGACAGAACCATGGAGATAAAGGAAGAAGAGTAAAAAGGGATGTCCATCTCTTGATCACATCTACCTGGAGGCAATCAGAAAGCATAAAAAAACAACAAAATACACACCATCTAAGTATTAAGATCATAGCTAACTGCTGAATATGACAGAAACAGATGACCATATCAGCATATGTCCAGAAATTAGAAAAAGTGATGGAGACAAATGAGACATAAACAGATGACCATACCAGCACATGTCCAGAAATGAGATAAAGTGTCTGAGACAAATGAGCTGAAGGTAGACCTACACTCCATACTGGAAGATGAGCAGGCTTTGGAATGCCTGAGAAGGAATTCAGAAATATGATTATAA
>NW_006419969.1:0-734 GCF_000296735.1 Chrysochloris asiatica | reverse complement strand
AACTTGCCCAGTGAAATAGGCCTCTTGCATAGCCTTTGAAGTGTATAGGACCTTAGTTGGAATCCTGAGTCCCATGCAGAACCTTCTGAGGTGGGACAGTCCCACTAGAAAGGACAAGCAGAGTGACAGAAGATACATCTTCAAAAAAAGATCATAAGGAAAAACCCCAAAAAAAATGTCAGCATGACTGGCTACTACAAGAATAAGTAAGTTGTTCACCAGGAAGCCATCAAAGCAAGCAATCAAGTTCCTTCAGGACAAACCCCCATCTAAGACTGAACTCAAAGGGAACACATGAGCAGGTATGTAATCTTGCTGGCAACCACATTGGTCTACTGGCGAGTGGAAGAGGGGGAAAGGCAGCAATGAAGAAATGGGCTGAGGTCAACCACGGTCAATAGACTCCCATTGACCTGGAGATGAGAGAGAGAAGAAGAAGGGCTAGTTGGTTCAAAATGTGGTGAAACCTGGGAACATCTGAGCCCATGGTCAAGGACATAGCCACAGAGGGCTAGAACTGAGAGTGACACATCCAGCTGATAAGAAGTGAGGGAAGATGCAGAAGAACACTCAAACTTACAGACAGTACCCATTTGACCTACCCTCAATGGTTAATTATCAGAAATCGACTAGAGAAGGATATGTATATATTTTTAATACAGGAAGCAAGGGTAAATTGCTACAATTTGATGAACCTGATCTATACTCATTGAGGTAGTAACTCTAAATACCAA
>NW_006419968.1:2934-3532 GCF_000296735.1 Chrysochloris asiatica | reverse complement strand
GCAACAGACTTGCCTAATGCAATACTATCCATTAGAGAGATGTAAATCTAAACAACAATGAGATATCATCTCACACCAGCAATAACAGCAAAGATAAAAAACGCAGAAAACAATAAATATTGGTGAAGATGTGGAGGGACTGGGATACTCCTGCATTGCTGATGGGATTGCAAAATGATCCAATCTCTCTGAAAACAATATGTTGCTTCCTCAGAAGGTTGGAAATAGAAATATCATATGGTCCAGCAATTCCTCTACTAGGTATTTACCCACAAGAAATTTGAGTCATAAAACAAGTAGATATATGCACACCAATGTTCATAGCAGCAATATTTACAATAGCAAAAATATGGAGACCCGCTAAGTGCCTAACAATGGAAGAATGGATAAACAAACTGTGGTATATACACACAATGGAATATTATGTTACCTTGAAGAACAACAAGGAAGCTGTGAACAATCACATAACATGGATGAAGCTTATGGACATTATGTGAAGTATATTAGTCAGTCACAAAAGGAGAAATAATTCATAGGTCTGCTATTGTAAAAGAATCCATACTGAAGTCTGTTTTGGTTTCTTGTAGTAGCATTTTGT
>NW_006419968.1:0-649 GCF_000296735.1 Chrysochloris asiatica | reverse complement strand
CTAGTGAGCTGGAAGACATATCTCTCAATACTGCCAAGGTGGAAGAACAAGCAGCTAAAAAGATAAAACAATCTGAAGAGAGTCTAAGATTCATGCTGGATAACATGAAGAGGAATAATGTAAGAATTTTGGCATTCCAGAACAAGAAGAAACAAAGAAATCCACAGAAGGGATCGTTTAAGAGCTTCTGGAAGAAAATTTCCCTAACGTCTTGAAAGATGAGAAGATAAACATTCAAGAAGCCCAACGTACTCCAAGAAGGATAGACCTCAAAAGAAAACCTCCAAGACATATAATAATCAAGCTCTCAAAAATCAAACAAGGAAAGAATATTAAAAGCAGCCAGGGAGAAGAGAAATATAATCTATAAACTCAAGAAAATATGATTAAGCTCTGACTATTCAGAACAAACCATGCAGGCAAGAAGGCAATGGGGAGACATATACAAAGCTCTGCAAGAAAAAAAAAAAAACAAAAAACTGTCAACCAAGAATCATCTATCCAGATAAACTATCAATCAGATATGATGGTTCGATCAAAACATTCCAGGATACACAGAATTTGAGAGATTTTATCAAAACCAACCCAGCACTTCAAAACATCCTAAAGGGAGTTCTATGGACAGAGAACCAACAAGAACAGACAACAA
>NW_006419967.1:0-3111 GCF_000296735.1 Chrysochloris asiatica | reverse complement strand
ATAACAACAACAACAACATATATATAATACCTATAGGATAGTACCTAACACAATATAAGCCTTCACTAAATTATAACAATTCTGTTGCCCTTATATTTATCCCCACAAAGGCATGAAAAAAAAAAAAAAAGAAAAGAAAAGAAAAAGAAAGATATAAAACCACTAATGAATTTTCCCAGCTTGGACAATACCTCTATAATGAATATTATATCCTATTGCTGATTAATTTTCTGAAGAAAGACATTGTAATGGAAACATAATAGAAGATTTCTGAACTTCAGATACTTCAGTACTTTGATTAGTAATAGGCATGCTTCCCTCACAGCATTACACATTGTATGTCCATTAGTAAAGTTGAACTGTTGTTGTTTTTAGGTGCCATTGAGTCAGTACCAAATCATAGACACCCTGTGCACAACAGAATAAAACATTGCCTGATGCTGGGCAAACCTCACAATTGTTTCCATGTTTAACCTATTGATGCTGCCACTTGGCCAGTCCATCTCGCTGGGGGTCTTCCTCTTTTTCTCCGAACCTCCACCTTACCAAACATGATATCCTTCTCCATCAACTGGTCCCTCATGACAATATGTCCAAAGTATGAGAGACGAAGTCTGGCCATCCTGGCCTCCAAGGAGCACTCTAGCTGCACTTCTTCCAACACAGATGTTTGTTCTTTTGGCAGTAAAGTTGAATACATTTCATAAAATCTACTTCAAAGTATAAAAATTAAAAGGAATCAAATATTTCTTCTAAGACGCTATTAAGAAGCATTGTTAATGCTTAAAATATAAATTTAAACATAAAGTTATTCAAAGTTTGAATTATTAATTCTTTTTATTATGGATGTTTTTTAATAATTTTATGTTTCTCTATTTTACTCTTTTATGTTGGATGATTTTACATCTTCCCTTTGTGTGTGTGTTAAATGCTGTCAAGTTGGTTCCAGAGCACAGCAATCCTGTATGGGGTTTCTAAGAAGCAGCTTGTGAGTTTGAACTTATGGTCCAATGCTGTATCCCACAGTACCACATAGTATTCCTTAGTTGACATGATTAATGAAGCATTCTATCAAAATGTAATGAAAAATAACATTTCAATGGGTTTTTCAGAAATAAATCATAAATGATAGATGTGAATACTGGATAGAATATTATGCCAATCAATTTATTGTTGTTGTTGTTGTTCAGTGCCGTTGAGTTGGTTCCAACTCATAACAACTCTGCATAGGATTTTAGGAGTTTTGGGGGAGCAGGAAGACTTATCTTTCTCCTATGAAGCAGCTGGCAGGCTCCAAATGCTAATGTTGTAGTTCGTAGTCCAGTGATTACTTTCTAGAGCCACTGTGCTCCCTGTCAATTAGTGGAGATAATTTAACGTATCTTAAGTTATCTTTCTTAAAATAACCCACAAGGTAAACAGGAACAATTTATGCATACTAAATACAAAGACCTTTTCCTCTAGAAACCCTCATTCATTTTTGGTGTAGTGAAGTGTTAGTTACCCTATATAGGGTTTCTGAGGAACAGTTGTTGGGTTTGAATAATAAGCTTAGAGCCAATAGTCCAGTGCCTATCCTACAATGTCACACTTTAAGACTTAATAAACTGTTTGATAAGATTTTGACTAAAAAGTAAATATTTTAAAACACTTAAATACAGATTTAGAGAAGCATTTTCCCCCCTCTAATGTTTCTTGTCCTTGCTTAGAAAAGTTGGGAAAAAAAAATCTATAATGTAATATCATAATCAATTTTTTTTTTCAAAAGCCACTTGGATACGTTGTAACTTGGAAATTGTTAACCATTAATGACAAATTCAATTATTTACTCAAAATACAAATAAATGTACAGTTCTATCTACTTGGAATTACAGGCAGAATTTTTTTGAGCAAAATTAGAAGAAAACATGGATAACTTAAAAGTTGAAAAAAGCAGAAGATAATAAATGCTGGTGTAGATGTGGAGAGACTGGGTACCCTCTTATATTGTTCATGTGCCTGAAAACTGTTTCAATCACTGTGGAGAATAATGTGACACTTCTACAAAAAACAGGAAATAGAAAAACCTTATGATCCAGCAAATCCTCTTGATTGGTATATATTCACAAGAAATATGAGTTAGAACTTGAGTAGATACATGCACACCAATGTTAATCGTGAAACTATTCACAATAGCAAAAAGATAGTGACAGCCTATGTGTTCATCCACCACTCATCTGTCAGTTTGTCATACTGTGGTGGCTTTTGAGTTGCTGTGATTCTGAAAGCTATGCCACTGGTATTTTAAATATCATCAGGGTCACCCATTGTGGACTGGTTTCAGATGAGCTTGCAGACAAAGACAGACTAAGAAGAAGGAGTGATGAACTAATTTCGAATATTTAGTCACTGAAAACCTTATGAATAGCAGAGCAAAACTATCAGATATAGTGCCAGAAAATGAGCCCCTTAGGTTGGAAGGCACTCAAAATGCAATTGGGGAAGAGCTGCCTCCTAAAACTAGAGTTAAGCCTGTGGGAGAAAAGCCTTGAGGAACTTCATTTGCTGATTGGGCACAACTCAAAATGAAGAGAAACAGCTGTTGTTGTTGTTGTTGTTAAGTGCCGTCGAGTCATTAATAATCAGAATATGGAATGTATTAAGTATGAATCTAGGAAAATTAGAAATTTTCAAAAATGAAATGGAATGCACAAACATCAACATCTTAAGCACTAGTGAGCTGAAATGGACTGGTATTGGCCATTTTGAATCTGACAACCACATAGTTTACATGAAAGAAGAAAAAGGTCAATGGATGTAAGAAGAGTCACTGAAACTTGCTCTCCAGTGTAAAGATGCTAAAGCAAAGGGAATAAATGAGTGGGTACAAGAGCTGAACATAAAATTTCAAATATCAATTCAAAAGATAAAGCCAAATATTACAACAAAATATGTAAAGATCTGGAGTCAGAAAACCAAAAGGGAAGAAAACGCTTAGCATTTCTCAAGCTGGGGGAATGCCGGGGGTCCTGAGTTGGGGTCCCGCCTCAACAAAGGATCACCTCGGCAAACGCGGGGTTTAACGGAAGTGAGATGTCTAGTAGGAGAAAGAAAAGTGACAGAAAAGACAGA
>NW_006419966.1:3167-4184 GCF_000296735.1 Chrysochloris asiatica | reverse complement strand
GTGACCTTATGCACAGCAGAACGAAACACTGCCCGATCCTGGGCCAACCTCACTACTGTTGCAACGCTTGAATCCATCGATGCTGCCACTTGGTCAATCCATCTCGTGGGGGTCTTAAAATGCTTACGGATGAAGATCAAAGACCACAGCCTTTGGAATGGATTGCACCTCAATGTAAAGAAAACAAAAATTCTCACCACTGAAGCAATAAATAACATTCACATAAATGCTGCCAAAAACATCATTTTGCTCAATTAACCATCAACACTCATGGAAGCAGCAGTCAATAAATCAAATGATGTATTTATTGCATTAGACAAATCTGCTGTGCAAGACCTCTTTAAAGTGTTCAAGAGGAAAGATGTCAGTTTGGGGACTAAGGAGTGCCTGACCCAAGGTATTTTCAATAACCTCACATGCATGAGAAAGCTGGACAATGAATAAAGAAGACTGTAGAATAATTGATGCATCTGAGTTATAGTGTTGGAGGAGAATATTAAAAATACCATGGGCTGCCAAAAGAACAAACCAATCTGTGTTGAAAGAAGTCCAGCCAGAATGTTCCTTAGAAGCCAGGATGGCCAGACATTGTCTCTCATATTTCAGACATATTACCAAGAGGGACCAGTCACTGGAGAAGGACATCATGCTTAGTAAAGTGGAGGGTCAACAAAAATGAGAAAAACCTCAACGAGATGAATTAGTACAGTGGCAGCAGCAATGGGTTCAAGCGTAGCAACGATTGTGAGGTTTGCCTAAGACCAGGCAATGTTAGTTCTGTTGTGCATAAGGTCCCTATTAGTCAGTGCCAACTTACCGGCACCTAACATTAACAAAAATAACAACCACAAAATTGGCGGTTCAAACCTATCAGCCCTTCCTCTGAAACCCTATGTGGGATCAGTATGGAACTAACTCAACAGTATTCAACAACATAATGTATATAAATCTTTTTTTGTTGTTTTTAAACTCCACAATACCTAAGTGTGGTATGAACAGGAAATGGGAGGACATCTT
>NW_006419966.1:0-465 GCF_000296735.1 Chrysochloris asiatica | reverse complement strand
AATATAGAAATGGCTACAAGCATACATTGGCAGAGAACTTCCAGAGGTACAAGCCAGAGGCCATGGAACAAGGGATATCATTGCTGATGTCCGGTGGATCTTGGCTGAAAGCAGAGAATATCAAAAAGATGTTTACCTGTGCTTTATTAAGTATGCAAAGGCTTTCCATTGTGTGGATCATGACAAGCTATGGACAACATTGTGAAGTATGAGTATTCCAGAACACTTAATTGTGCTGATGAGGAATATGTACCTGAACTAAGAGGCAGTTGTTTGAACAGAACGTGAGAACACTGAATGGTTTAAAATTAAGAAAGGTGCGTGACAGTGTTGTATTCTTTCACCATACTTATTCAACCTGTATGCTGAGTAAATAATCTGAGATGCTGGGTTCTATGAAGAAAAATGTGGCATCAGGATTGGAGAAAGACTCATTAACAACCTGCGATATGCAGATGATACAAC
>NW_006419965.1:3559-4129 GCF_000296735.1 Chrysochloris asiatica | reverse complement strand
TTTGATTTCTTGACTGCTGCTCCCATGAGTATTGATAGTTGATGCAAGAAGAATGAAGTCCTTGACAACTTCAACCTTTTTTCCATCAATAAGAATGTTGTTTTTTGGTCCAGTGGTGAGGATTTTTGCTTTCTTTATATTGAGATGCAATCCATAGTGAAGGCTGTGGTCTTTGATCTTCATCAGAAAGTATTTCTTCACTTTAAGCAAGCAAGGTTTTATCATCGTCATATCACAGGTTGTTAATGAATCTTCCTCCAATCTTGATGCCACATTTTTCTTCACATAACCCAGTTTCTCAGATTATTTGCTCAGCATACAGGTTGAATAAGTATGGTGAAAGAATACAACCCTGTCGCACACCATTCTTAATTTTAAACCATTCAGTGTACCCATGTTCTGTTTGAACAACTGCCTCTTGGTCCATGTACAGATTCCTCATGAGCACAATTAAGTGTTCCAGAATACTCACACTTTGCAATGTTGTTCATAGCTTGTCATGATCCACATAATCTAAAGCCTTTGCGTAGTCAATAAAGCACAGGTATAAACATCTTTCTAATATTCTCT
>NW_006419965.1:0-904 GCF_000296735.1 Chrysochloris asiatica | reverse complement strand
TCTTATCAGCTGGATGCTTCACTCTCCACTCTAGTCCTCTGTGTCTATGTCACTGACTCTGGGCCCAAGAGTCCCCAGGTCTTGCCACACTGCTGACCAGCGGGGTTTCAACCCGGGTTCACAAGAGTCTGTTGAATGTTTTAGGGCTTAGCTCTCAGCTTCATTGCTGTTTTTCCCTCATTTCCCATTATCGGTGACAAAGGTGGTCACCAATCAGAGGGCGTATTCCCATTGAGTCTTAGTCTTGGAAGGGTGTTTGCTCTGAGGGGACTCTACCACTTGCCTTGATGTTTCCTGGGCAAGCAACTTGCTTGTTCTTATAGTAATCAGTTGGACTGCCATTATTGTTTTGTATATTTCCTGTCAGTCTTTCTTTCAAGAAGTATCTTCTGTTCTTCTAGCTGCTTCGGGCTGGTCTGCTTGTTCTTTCAAGTGGAAATTTCCCACCTCAGAAGATTCTGGATGCAGTTCAGGATTTTACCTATGGTCTTATGTAATGCAGAGGCTCTGCAGGAAGCCTCATTCACTGGACAGGTTGTAGCCCCATTTTAGGTATTTCAATAAGTTATAGGCAGAAGACAGACTTACAAGCTTTCTATGGTGATATTTCTGGCTATTCCTTTTTCTCCCCCTCAAGGGCCGATTTTATAATGGTATGCCAGGGAAACCAAGACTCAAAAGACAGCCAAGCATCTTAACATTATTTCCCCCCTTTTTCCCATTCCAACCATGTCTCAATCCCTGTATTCCAGAGCCCTGTTGTTCCAAGGTTGTGAATACATCATTATTTGCCTCTGTCCTACTTAGCCTATGCAAACCTGCCTATTTGTTTTCCTATTCACTTTACTCTTCCATTCCCCTCCCCCTTCTTGTGTATTGCTCCCCTCACTAGCACCCAAACTAT
>NW_006419964.1:1218-3189 GCF_000296735.1 Chrysochloris asiatica | reverse complement strand
TGACTAATCTTGATTTGTTCTTTTTGATGATGAGTGTAACACCATTCCTCTTCAATTTGTCATTACTGGCATAGTAAATTCTTCTTCACATGTGATTGTCAGATTCAAAGTGGCCAGTACCGGAAGAGGATGTGAAATAGATGAGTCCTCTTCTGACTCCAGCTTAAGTTTCTGGCATTTCCCTGTCAATGTACTGTTTCAGCAATTTTTGAATTGCCCAGAAAAATTTTACTTGTATGTGCTAATTAATAATATTGTTTGATGAATTTCACATTCATTTGGGCAACCTTTCTTTAGAATGGTCAAAAATATGGATCTCTTCCAATAGGTTGGTGAGGCAGCTGTCTTACAAATTTCTTAGCATAGATGAATGAGTGTCTTCAGTGGTGCAACAGCTTTTGAAAGATTTCAATTTGTATTCCATCAATTTCTATAGCCTGTTTTTCGTCAATGTAGCTAGTATTTCTTCCTTCACTACCACTGTTTCTTGATCATATATTACATCTTGAAAAGATTAAATAACAACCATCAATATTGCAAGTAGAGGTTTGAAGTTTTTCTTCTATTCTTTCAACTTGAGAAATGTTGAGCGTGTTATTTCCTTTGGTTTTCTAACTACAGGACTTTGCACACATCATTATAATTATAGACTTTGTTGTGTCAAAATACCCTTTAAAATTTTCTGCTCAGCACTTTTACTCCCTCATTTCTTCCCATCTTTAAGCTGAACAGCAAGTTCAGGAGTTTCTTCTGACATTGATTTTTTTCTTTTCTTATTTCCTGTCCTTTTAATGATGTTTTGCTTTTCTGATGTCATCCCACAGCTCATCTGGTCTTCGATAATCTCAAGTCTGTTCTGGAGATAGTCTCTAAATTCAGGTGAGGTAAATTAAAGATCATCTTTTGGCTTTTGTGAACTAGTTTAAATTTTCTTCAACTTCAGTTATAACTTCTTTTTCAGCAATGTCTGGTTTGTCTTACAATATACTCCAGGCCTTGTTTTGAGTGAAGAAGTTGGTCTTTTTCTTACTGTCTCTTCCCATAGATGTAGTCAGTTGGATTAATTTATATTCCATATGGTGAGGTCCATGTATATAGTCATCTTTTATGTTATCTAAAAAATGTATTTGCAATGAATAAGTTATTGGTCTTACAGAATTCTATCATGCAATATCCAGCACCATTTCTATCACCAAGGCCATATTTTCCAGTCCCCCACCTGTCCTCTTTGTTTCCAACCTTTGCATTCCAATCACCAGTAGTTATCAATATATTTTGATTGCATGCTTGACCATTTTCATATTGAAGAAGTTGATAGAATTCTTCAGTTTCATCATGACTGACTCTAGTAGTTGGTTCATAAATTTTAATAATAGTGTTAATAACTGGTCTTCTTTAGAGAAATATTGATATTATCCTATTCCAGACAGCATTGTACTTCAAGATAGAACTTGAAATATTCTTTTTGATGATGAATGCTTAGAAATTTCTCTTGAATTTGTCATTCCCAGCATAGTAAACCATCCACACATTAATGCCTTGGATATTGATGTTTATGCATTCCATTTCATATTTTACCTATTTAATTTTCTTAGATTCATACTTCTTAAATTCCATTTTCCAATTATTAGTAGATTCTTTTTCTTTTTTTTTTTAAGTTTTTATTGTGAATTGAGTGAAAGTTTATAGGGCAGTTGATCATTTTTACATTCACCAAATTATGCACCTTGTTTCATTACATTGATTATAATCCCCTCCATGTACTATCAGATAACAGTATTTCTCACTATTCACTTTAGCTCTATTTTTTAAAAAACACTCAGGTGTATATAATAATTTATACCACCAAAAGGCACATTCTGGAAGTCTACCTCCTAGCCACCAGCTCTCAGTCCTTCTCTTCCCATGAATTTAGAGTTCTCAGTTGCTCACTTTCTCCAAGTCTCTGTCTCTGCCTCCATCTCTGGCATC
>NW_006419964.1:0-513 GCF_000296735.1 Chrysochloris asiatica | reverse complement strand
TGAGTGTTCTTGTGCATCTCCCTCATTTCGTATCAGCTGGATGCTTCACTCTCAGCTCTAACTCTCTGTGACAGTGTCCTTGTCAATGGGCTCAAGTGTCAGCAGGTTGCACCACACTTTGGACCTCTTCTTTCTATATCCAGGTCAACAGGATCCTATGGGCCGTGGTTGAACTCAGCCCATTTCTTCATTGCTGGCTTTTCCCCTCTTCTGCTCGCCAGTAGACCAATGTTGTTGCCAGCAAGCTTACATGCCTGCTCATGTGTTCCCTTTGGGTTTCAGTCTTAGAGGAGGGTTTGTCCTGAAGGAACTTGATTGCTTGCCTTGATTGCTTCCCAGCGAACAGCTTGCTTATTCTTGTAGTAGCCAGTCATACTGCCATTTTTGTTTTGGGTTTATCCTGGTGGTCTTTCCTTGAAAACATGTATTCTGTCATTCTACCTTTTTCAGTCTGGTCTGCTAGCCCTTTCTAGTGAGAATGTCCCACCTTTGAAGGTTCTGGATGGGGCTCAG
>NW_006419963.1:0-3097 GCF_000296735.1 Chrysochloris asiatica | reverse complement strand
GATACCAAAAGAAAAGAATGTCCACACCTTTATCTCAGCGGTTCTGCCAGGTGTCTGTGGCTGCTGTGATCCTTCCCCCGCGTTGTGTCATCCAAGATGGCAGCTTCTGGAGCAGCCGAGCATCCCGGACTAGAAAGCAATAGATTTCTTGCTTCTGCCACAAATTCCTCCAGCTATGAGCCTTCCAACCTTCTAAATATTCTTTAATATGTGGTTCAGAGTTCTGGGACTAGCCCCTGAGTCTGCTTCGTTGGGTATTCTGTGTTGTTGTTGTTGGACCTCCTTTATTGCACTTCTACCTGATCCGCCATCTTGTTTGTTCTCCTCCTGCTCCCCCATTCTTGTTACAAAACTTTTACCTTTACAATGTGTGACAGTCACAATTAGTCATGATAACAGTTACTCACTGTTGAATCATAAGAATCTTATTCCCATCTTTTTTAACCAGACCCATCTAGACAAGATGCAAACTATTCAGTGTGGACTCTTTCCCCCAACCCCCTCCCACACTCTTAAACTAAACTCCCCCTTGAAACCTTGTAAGTTAGTCACTTCGTGCCTTTATTTCCCCCTCATTTTAGGTAGGCAGTGTCTAAGTTGCCCATCCCCGTCAACTCTGTGTACAGAGGGGATAGCACTGGTACTTGATATGAAGACTCCTTCCCTCTCTGTTGGTATTTAGAGTTACTACCTCCATGAGTGTAGGTCAAGTTCATCAAACTGTAGCAATTTACCCTTGTTGCCTTTATCAAAAAAATTTTTTTTATTATTTTTTATCTTCCTCTAGTTGAGTTCTGATCATCAAGTCATTGAGGCTAGGTCAAATGGGTACTGTCTGCAAGTTTGGGTGTTCTTGTGCATCTTCCATATTTCATATCAGCTGGATGCTTCACTTTCAGCTTTAGCCTTCTGTGGCTATGTCCTTGTCCCTGGCTCACTTGTCCCCAGATCTTACCACACTTTGGACCAAGCAACCCTTCCTCTTCTCTCTCTCATCTTCATGTCAACGAGAGTTAATGGACTGTGGTTGAACTCAGCCCATTTCTTCATTGCTGCCTTTTCTCCTCTTCCACTCTCCAATAGACCAGTATGGTCGCCAGCAAGCTTACATGTCTGCTCATGTGTTCCCTTTGAGTTTCAGTCTTAGAGAGGGGTTCTAGTGATACCTCTTTCAGGCCCCACTCAGGGATTTGTTCATTGTCCCTGTGAAGTCCCTTACAGCAAAAGGATCTTATCCAGTATTACATGCTGCATTAGGTTTTTATACCTCTTTAGTCTCTTGCAGTTTGGAACAGTTCCTACATTTCTACTTGTCTTTTGTGATTTTGATAGTTTTAAAGAGTACAGGCTAGTTACTTTGTAGAATATCTCTCAGTTTGTATTTGTCTGATGTTTCTTGATAAATACGCATTTTTTTCGGGGGCAGGATGAATTGGGCTGCTAACCTCAAGGTTGGCAGTTCGAAACTACCAGCTGTTCTGCGGGAGAAAGATGAGGCTCTCTGTTCTCGTAAAGATTTGCAGCCTTTGAAACCCTGTACAGGGTCACTGTGAGTCGGAACTGACTCCACAGTACTTAACAGCAGTTACAACAGGAATACTTCAGGCAGAATACATTGTTTTTCTCTGTCTAAAATATTAAAACAACAACAACAAAAAAACCAAAACCATAAAAAGAACACCCAGTTGCTGTCAAGTTGATTTTGACTAAATGTAACCCCATATATTTCAGAGTAGAACTGAACTCCATATGGTTTTCAGTGGCTGTGGTCTATCAGAAGTAGATTGTTAGGGCTTTCTGCCTAGACTCCTCTAGATAGATTTGAACTGCCAACCTCTTGCTTAGTAGTAGAACACTTAATCATTTACACTACTCAAGGATTCCTATGTTATATCAAGCGATACATAATTTCAGTTTGTCCCATTATTTGTGGTACTCACTTTTATCATTTAGTTAAGTTGGTGTCTGGCTGGTTTCTCCATTGTAGAGTTAATACATACTTTGTGGGGAGTTACTTTGATACTTCTACTGTAAGGTACTTTGGGCATGTTTTTAGGAGGGATCAGTTTCTGGAGAAGGAAATCATGCTTGTAAAAATGGAGGGACAGCAGAAAAGAGGCAGACATCTAATGAGATGAATTAACACAGTGGCACCAACAGTGGGCTCAAGTGTGACAATTGTGAGGATGGCACAGAACCAGGCAGTGTTTCATTCTGTTGTACATAGGGGTCACTGTAAGTCAGTACCAACTCAGTGGAGCCTAATAATAACAACAGCATCTATAAGATTAAGCTTTCCCTTCTCATTCATTCATTCATTCATATCAATATGGACTCAAAGCTTCCTGGTTTATGTAAAGTTACAATCTATAATGATCATTTGTTTGATGCACCAGTTGTCTCAGACTTGACCAATGGGAGAAGGAACCCGAAAACTGGCTTATTTGTGGTCTTTTGACATGTTCTGTGATCTTTTGACATGTCCCATCATTCTCTGAGCACTTCCATACATTCTGGTACAACAAGATGTTCCAAGCTCTTCCTGTGTTTTCTTTGCCCTATTATTATTATTCTTATTTAATAAATGTTTTATTGTGAATTATGTAATAGTTTACATGGGAGAACATTAGTTTTACATTCATTCTATGGTATATCATTTCATTGCCATGGTTACAATCCCCTCCATGTATCATTAGTCAATCAAAGGGTATACCCTGCAAGCCTGCCCCTCCCCCCCAGTCATCAACACACAGCTCCTCTTCCTCTCTGGATCTCAAGTCCCCAGCTGCTCCATCTCTCCACATCATCATCTCTGCCTCCATCTGAGGCATCATTGCTTCTCTGGGTAGGGTCCTGCTCTCTGCTCTTCTCCCTTGATGGTCCCAGGGACCTTCTGCTCCTAGACTGAAAAGTTAATCACTCCCCTCCTTGCTTTAAAACGTCTATCGTTACATTTCCAACCCTCACAATCAGTCCTAATAACAGTTATTCACTATTGTATCACAAGAGACCTATCTGCATTTCATTTCATCAGCCCCGCCTAGACAGATTAGATACTACTCACTGGAGATTCTACCTTCCTCCACGCCCTCTGGAT
>NW_006419962.1:2226-3210 GCF_000296735.1 Chrysochloris asiatica | reverse complement strand
TTCCCATGTTCTGTTCAAACAACTGCCTCTTGGTCCAGGTACAGATTCCTCATGAGTACAATTAAGTGTTCTGGAATACTCATACTTGGCAGTGTTGTCCATAGCTTGTCATGATCCACACAATTGAAAGCTTTTGCACAGTCAATAAGGCACAGGTAAACATCTTTTTGATAGTCTCTGCTTTCAGCCAAGATCCACCGGACATCAGCAATGATATCTCTGTTCCATGGCCCATCTGAATCTGGCTGAATCTCTGGAAGTTTTCTGTCAATGTATGATTGTAGCCATTTCTGTATTACCTTTAGCAAGCAATACTTTACTCGCTTGAGATATCAAAGAGATTGTCCGATGATTTCTGCATTCCGTTGGTCACCTCTCTTTGGAATGGGCACAAATATGGATCTCTTCCAATCAGTTGGTCTGATAGATCTTGCTTTTTATCTTCAACCTATCTTTAATTTGAATGTTTGAACCATTTGCAGTTAATATGATGATCTATGGATTCCTGGTGTGGTGCTGTAGGATAAGCACTGAACTGTGAACTGCAAGGTCAATGGTTCAAACCCACCAGCCACTCATTGGAAACACTATACGGAATTGCTATGAGTAGGAAACAACTGGATGGTAATAATTATCTATATGATAATTTATGATGATTTAAATTACTGTCTTCATAGCTGCTTCCTATTTTTCCAAATATTCTTCATTCCATTTTTACTTTTTATGTTGTTGGGCATAAAAGTGATTTTTTTGTGTGATTACATTTTATATACTGTATGGAGTCCTGGTGTGGTGCTGTAGGATGAACACTGGACTGCTAACCAAAAGGATGGTGATTCAAACCTACCAGTTGCTTTTTGGAAACTCTATGCAAATTCTGGCTGGAGCTGAAGAAAATGGAAACAAGTCCACAAGAGCCAAAATATAACATATTTTGAACATATCCCATCTGAATTCAGAGAACATCTGAAGAACTGATTTGAT
>NW_006419962.1:0-1110 GCF_000296735.1 Chrysochloris asiatica | reverse complement strand
GGCAGCAGCAATGGGCTCAGTTGTAGCAATGATTGTTAGGTTGGTGCAGGACTGGGAAGCATTTAATTCTGTGGTGCATAGGATCTCTATAAGTTGTACCAACTCAATGGCACCTAACAACAGCAGCGGTTTTATAATAGTATGTGTTTGATGTACAGTGCATTTAATTTTTTACTGCTGTTTTCATAGGCTCTGATTGTTGATCTCAGTAAAATGAAATCCTTGTTAACTTCAATATTTTCTTAACATATCATGATGATGCTTATTGGTTCTGTTGTGAGAATTTTTCTTTTTCTTTATGCTGAGGTGTAATCCATACTGAAGACTGTAGTTGTTAGATGCCATCAGTTGGCTCCAACTCATTGTAACACTACACACAACAGAATGAAATACTGCCTGGTCCTGTAACATTCCCACAATTGTTTCTATGTTTGAGCCCAGTGTTGTAGCCACTGTGAGAAACAATCCATCTAGTTGTGTGTCTTCCTCTTTTTTGCTTACCATCTACTTTATCAAGAAGATGTCCTTCTCCTGGGATTGATCCATTCTGATATCCAAAGTGTGTGAGACAAAGTCTTGCCATACACATTTTTAGGGAAGATTCTAGCTGTACTTTTTGTTTGATATTATTCCACAGCTCTAGGATTGTCTTTTTTTTCTACTTTCAAAATTATTTTAGTGTTTCTTTTTGTATAATTTCTATTGTCCTGTATTCAAATTTATAGATTCTCTCCTTGCTATGTTGAGTATACTAGTGAACTTTTCAAAAACATTCTGTTACATCTGTTATGTCATATCTGCATTTTCATTCTAGTAATTGTTTGATCTGTCCTAATAGTTTACATCTCTCTGTTGATCATATTCATTCCTCATCAACTCATACATATTTTTACATTTGATACTAGTTTGTTTTTAACATATTAATCATTGTTATGTTTACTTCTCTACCTGATAATTCTAACATCCAGTCTTTTCTGCCCCATTTATCTATCAGTTTATCATACTGTGGTTGTGAGCATGTTGATGTTGATGTGATGCTGGATGCCACTGGTGTTTCAAATACCAGCAGGGTTACCCATGGTGAGCATGTTTCAGTAGAGCTTCCAGACC
>NW_006419961.1:0-3097 GCF_000296735.1 Chrysochloris asiatica | reverse complement strand
TCTACCTTTACAATTGTGACAGTCGCGATTAGTCATGATAATAGTTACTACTGAATCTTACGAACCTTATCCTTTGCCATTGTATTTGAAGAACAGTTTTGTTGATTCTTGGTTGGCATTTTTTTTTCTGTAAGAGTTTTTATATATGTCTTTTCTGCTAAAACCATGTGGAGACCATGTCTCACTTCCCCTGGCTTCTTACAGGGAAAGAGAATCAGACTGAAAGTCAACCCAAGGCAGATTCCTATGAGGCAGAGGTCAGACATGCTTCCACCCTATAACCATCTTTATTCTATTCTGACACCAACCATCCCTCCCACAGCATTCTCTTCTTCACACCTGGGTTCGATAATTGATTGCAACGGCCACACAGAACTCATTAGAATACTCAGGATTATGGACCTTATTAGGGAAGTGAACTGACTGCAAGTCAGGATCAAAACCATTTTAGGATGCATCAGTTCTCCAGCCAGAAACATCTCTTGTGTGTCATGCCGCAGGCACACCTCCCTCTTGTTTTCATCCTCTTAGCCAGTGTGGTCCCTTGGCCTCTGCTCTGCTTGGACAAGTGTTACAAAGCCTTAGAGTCCCATATACCTTATTGCATGGTCCCACCCAATCATTTGGAATCCTGGTGTGGCGCTGTGAGCTAATGCATTAGACTGCCAAGTCATTTGAATGACAGAGTCAATGGTTCAAGCTCACCAACTGCTCCTTGGAAACCCTATACAGGATCGCCATGGGTCGGAATTGACTAGATAACACTTAACTACAAACCCAATCATTTAGTGGGAATTAATAAGCGTTTGGATAAAAAAGCCTTATCAAGTAAATTCAAGGCACCCCACCTCCCATTGCGTACTGCCTGCATGATTTCTGCTGAGGAATCAGGGCATAGTCTTACTGGTCCTCCTTTGTGGGTATACTTTTGTTTTCCAGAAGCTGTTATCAGGATTCTTTCCTTTTCTTTTGATTTTAGAAAGTTTGGTTATGGTACATCTTGGTGATTTTCTTTGGGAATCTGTCCTGTCTGGGGTTTGTTCTGTTTCTTGAAGGCTTATCATCTAATCTTTCATGATACTATGGAAGCTTTCTTTCCATAACTCAACTATTTTTTCAGTGTTTTTCTTTGTTGTTGTTTTTCTGTTCTGGAATGCCAGTCACCTGTAAGAGATACTTTTCTTTAAGTTGTCCCACATGAATCTTAGGCTTTCTTCAGATTTTTTCATTCTTTCTTTTTTCTGATTGTTCTTCTATCTTACTTAAAATTGAGAGGGTTGTTTTCAAGTTCACTCATTTATGCTTCCATTGATTCAGATTTACTCCTTTGCCCTTTTACTGTGTTGTCCGTTCCTAAAATCTTAGTGTTAATCTTCTGGATTTCTGTTTGTGGGTTTTGTGTTAGCTACAATCTTTTTTGCTTTTGTTTGTTCTTGTAGTGTTTTCTTAAATTTTTCTTTGTTTTCCTTGATCTTTCTGTCAGTCATGTGAAGGTACTAAATCTCATTCTCTAGAATTCTTTTTCAGGTAATTCCAATGTCTTTTCCCCTCAAAAATGTTTTCTCTCTCTGCCTTTTGGTAACTTCTTTTGAGCCACTCTGTCTTGTTCCCATCATGTAAACAGAAATTGCATGGTGCATCTGAGACATTGTGGTGTTGTTTTATTTGTATTAAATTGATTATTGTATGTTGGTGTATTTTTAGGCACTCACCACTGGCTCCTGGTAGATGAAATAGGGGATTGAAGCTTGTGCACCATTCTCTGTTACCATTCATGCTTCTCAGTTTAGGGTGAGTTTGACTGATGTGGGTTGTTGTAGTTATTCCCATGTATAGCAGCTGGTATTGGCCCTATTCCAGGGCAGAGGGTACATTTGTGGCTGGACTGTGTAGGCATGGTTGCTGTGGTTGCTGTGCCTCATTGAGTGAGACAAGAAGAGAAAATACAAATTCAAGAAAGTAGGAAGACAGGTTCACTCTTTCCAGAGCAGGCTGAGCAGGAGGCACCATTATGGGAGTTGACATCCATCACAACAAGGACCTAAAGGTTCATTGCAAGAAGCCCAAGAGCCAGGACATCTGCCTGTGACTGTTTGTAAAGCTATACAGCTTGCTGGCAAGATGGACCAATTCCACCTTCAACCAAGTTGTGCTGAAGAGGCTGTTCATCAGCTGCACCAGCCAGCCACCCCTATCACTTTCTCAGATGATCCAGAAGATGAAGCTTCCTGGCATGGAAAACAAGACAGTTGTGGTCATGGGGACCATCGTAGATGATGTGCAGGTTCAGGAAGTTCCCACGCTGAAGGTGTGCACACTATTCATGAGCAGCCAAGCCTGGAGCCACATCATCCTCATCTTGATGCCATATCCTGCCCTCAAGGCTGGGGGCAAGATCTTCACCTTAGACCACCTGGTCCTGGACTCCCCCAAGGACTGCAGGACTGTCCTGCTGTCTGGTCCATGCAAGGGCTGTGAGGTATACAGGCATTTCAGCAAGGCACTGGGAACCCTGAACAGCCACACCAAACCCTACATTTGCTCCAAGGGCCAGAAGTTCAAGTGTGCCTGGGGCTGGGAGAGCCAGCCGAGGCTACAAAAATCAGATCCTGCCCTGTTATTAAAAAGATTCTAGATGCCCCCCCAAAAAAGAATGTAGGAAGATACACAGGCAAACAACAGCAATAACAAAACAGAAAGAAAGAAAATAGTAAAGTTGACAGAAACTCTGATAGGAGATGCGATTGATTAGCGCTGTCTGACGTGCACAGAAATAGACAGCGTTGGCTTGGTGGTACAGTTCTGGCCTTCCATGTGGGAGTCACAGGCATGATTCCTGACCATTGTACTTCATTTCGAGGCTGTGCATTGCTGTGATGCTAACCAGGCTTTAGTAGAGCCTGCAGACTAAGAGGAACTAGGAAGAAAGGCCTGGTAATCTACTTCCAGAACTCAGCCACGAAAAGCCTATGGATCACCACATGCTGATCCACAAGCAATCATGGGCTGCTACAGGGCGGGCCATCAGTTTGTCCCATTGTACCCGGGGTCACCATGAGTCAGGGCCAACTGTACAACAGCTCACAACAACAACAAT
>NW_006419960.1:2568-3249 GCF_000296735.1 Chrysochloris asiatica | reverse complement strand
ACATTGATCAATGGAACAGAATCGAGAATCCAGAAATTAACCCAACCATATACAGCCAAATGATTTTCGACAAAGTGCCTAGGCACACTGCATGGGGAAAAGACAGTCTCTTTAATAAATGGTGCTGGCAGAACTGGAAAGCGATATGTAAAGACTGAAACAAAACCTTTGCCTCATGCCCTATACAAAAATGAATTCAACATGGATTAAAGATCTAAATGTGAATCCCATAATTATGAAGATCATCAATGAAAAAATAGGGACAAACGTGAGGGTGCTAATTCAGGGCATATACAGATTACCATACACTTTGAAAAGTGCACAAACAAAAATAGACAAAATAGATGAGTGGGACATACTAAAAATTAAAACCTTATGTTCATCAAAAGACTTCACCAAAAGAGTAAAAAGGGAACCCACACAATGGGAAAAAATCTTTTGCAACAACATATCAGATAAGGGACTCATTTCTAAAATACAGAGGAAAATACAACATATCTACAAAAATAAGACAAATAACCCAATTAAGAAATGGGCACAAGACATGAACAGACACGTCACCAAGGAGGAGACCCAGGCAGTCAAAAAACATATGAAGAAATGTTCATGATCACTAGCCATTAGAGAGATGCAAATCAAAACAACAATGAGATATCATCTCATACCAGCAATAACAGCAAA
>NW_006419960.1:0-758 GCF_000296735.1 Chrysochloris asiatica | reverse complement strand
CCTGAAGAAAGTAGAAGATTCAAGTTGGACAACATGAAGAGGAATAATTTAAGAATTATTGCGATTGCAGAATAAGGAGAATCACACAAGTCCACAGAGGAGATAGTTGAAGAGCTACTGGAAGAAAATTTCCCTAAAATCCTGAAAAACAAAAAGGTAAGTATTCAAGAAGCTCAACAATCCCCAGGAATGATAGACCCCAATAGAAAATCAACATGACAAATAATAATCAAGCTCTCCAAAAACAAAGATTAGGAGAGAATCCTGAAGTAGCTAAGGAATACAGAAGTGTTATATACAAAGGTAAGCAAATCAGATTAAGCTCTAATCTCTCAGCAGAAACCATGCAGGCAAGAAGGCAATGGGGAGACATAAATAAAACCCTGAAAGAAAAAAAACTGCCAACTAAGAAACATCTAACCAGTAAAGCTGTCAATCAAAGATGAAAATGTAATAAAAAACATTCCAGGATAAACAGACGCTACAAGATTTTGCCAAGCCAAACCTGTACTGCAAAATATCCTAGGGGAGTCCCTTGGACTGAGAACCAACAAGAACAGACAATAACCAGAGTCAATTGACAAATGGAGGAGTCAAGAAAGAACAAAACTATAAGAACGAATCCAGAGGCTCTGGGAGGTCTATGATGGAAACAATTACAATGTGAAAGAAGGTAGAAACATAGGAACAGAAATCCAGGTGGTGGTGAGATCAGGTAGATTACAGAGTAAAATAGACTATTATAAATAGAGGGAAAA
>NW_006419959.1:3307-4216 GCF_000296735.1 Chrysochloris asiatica | reverse complement strand
TATATGGCAGGCTAGTGTAACATTTCAATATACAGAGTTCTAATAACATGGCAGATGTGTCCAATGTGTCCATATACTGAGAGCTACCTACATGACAGATAAGTCCAAAATATCCATGCACAGATAGCTAGCTACATGCCAGATGAGTCCAATATGTCCATATACAGAGAGCTAGATACATGGTAGGGTAGTGCAACATTTCCTTATACAGAGTTCTAGCTGTAAGTCAGATGAGTCCACCTTGTGTTTATACAGAGAGTTAGCTACATGGCAGGGTAGTTAAACATTTCCATTTACAAAGTTCTATCTACAAGGCTGATGAGACCAACTTGTCTATATACAGAGAGCTAGCTACATGTTGGAGGAGAATACTGAAAGTGCCATGGACTGCCAAAAGAACCAATAGATCTATTTTTGAAAAAGTACAGCCATAGTGCTCCTTGGAGGCCAGGATGGCTAAGCTTCTTCTCTCATACTTTGGACATATTGGCCAGAGGAAACAGTCGCTGAAGAAGGATGTCATGCTGGGTAAGTTAGAGGGTCAGAGAAAAAGAGGAAGACCCCTAATGAGATGGATTGGCCAGGTGGAATCATGATGGACTCAAGCGTGACAGCGGTAGTGAGGCTGGCCCAAGATCGGACATTGATTCATTCTGCTGTTCATGGGGTCACTATGAGTCGGTTCCGACTTGATAGCACCTGACAACAACAAGCTACATGGCAGAGTAGTGCAACATGTCCATATATAGAGTTCTAGCTACGTGGCAGATGTGTCCAACCTGTCCATATACTGAGAGTTAGCTACATGGAGGAAAAGTCCAATATGTTCATATACAGAGAGTTACCTACTTGGCAGATCAGTCCAACATATCCCTGTACAGAGAGCTAGCTACATGGCAGAGTAGAGCA
>NW_006419959.1:0-532 GCF_000296735.1 Chrysochloris asiatica | reverse complement strand
GTAAATCCTTACGGGAGTAGAAAGCCTCATCTTTCTCCCGCGGAACAGCTGGTAGTTTCGAACTGCTGACCTTAATGTTCGCAGCCCGATTCGTAACCACTACGCTACTAGAGCTAGCTAAATGGCAGATTAGCACAACTATTCCATATACAGGGTTCTATCTACATGGCAGATGTGCCAAAAGTGTCCATATACAGGGAGCTAGCTGCATGGCAGTGTAGTCCAACATGTCCTTATACAGAAAATTGTCTACATGGCAGATGACTCCAACAGGTCCATATTCTGGGAATTAACTACATGGCAGATGAATCCAACATGTGTATATATAAAGTACTAGCTACAAGACAGATGAGTCCAACATGTTCATACATAGAGAGCTGGCTACGTGGCTGATGAGTCCAATATGTGTATATACAGAGAGCAGTCTACATGGCAGGTCAGTTCAACATATCCATTTTGGACTCATATGCAATGTAGCAAGCTCTATGTACATGGATATGTTGGGGTGTAATACCAAGTAGGTAGCTCTCTG
>NW_006419958.1:1982-3018 GCF_000296735.1 Chrysochloris asiatica | reverse complement strand
AACACATTAAAGAGGTATTGTGCAGCAAATGTGCCTAATGCAATATGTCATTTGATTTTTTAACTGCTGCTTCCATGAGTATTGATGGTTGATCTGAGCAAAATGAAGTCTTTGACAACTTCAGTCTTTTCTCCATTTATCATGGTGTTATTTATTTGGCCAGTGGTGAGGATTTTTGTTTTCTTTACATTGAGATGCAATCCATACCAAAGGCTGTGGTCTTTGATTTTCATCAGTAAGTATTTTAAGTTCTATTTCTTCACTTTCACAGACGAGAAGGTAGCAAATGTTAACAGGGGTGACAGGGCAGGCAATACACAACAAGAGAGGCTAGCATAGGAAAGAAGCAGGAGATACAGGGAAGAATGCAAGAGTTAAAGTGAATAGAGGTAAATACTATTAATTGGTGGTACATGGAGGGGCTTGCAATCATTGTAATGAAGCAAAGTATATACATGATCTGCTCTGGAAACCCTCACTCAATTCAGAAAAAGGTTTTGTTTGTTTTCTGGAAAAAAAAAAAAAAAGGATTTTTTCCACAAAAATTTTGATTTCCTCTTATATGTGTGTGTGTGTGTATGTGTGAGGATAAGTTAATAAGTATTGCTACCAGGGTTCCCGTTCATCCATGCACAGGTTTATTCCAAACAAAATGTGTGTAAACATGTCCCTGCGATCAGGGGATGGCTGAAGACAAGTTTTTCTCAGTAACACACTTGTCTTTCCAGAATCTCTGGGTCAGTTCAGTTCAAGGCACAGAGGTCAGCTCAGAAAATTATGGTGATTGTTTTTTGGGATTTCAAAGGGGTCATCTTGATAGAATTTCTTGAAGGACACAGGATAATTACATAGGTTTATTAGGAAGACTGCTGTTGTTGTTAAGTGCCATGGAGCCAGTTCCAACTCATAGTGACCCTGTATAGGGTTTCTGAGGACTGAACCAAAGGCCAGTTCCGCAAAGTCAGGGGCTCAAAGTCACCAGCAGCTCCTCAGAAACCCTATACAAGGTCATTATGAGTCGGACCTCATTTAATGG
>NW_006419958.1:0-417 GCF_000296735.1 Chrysochloris asiatica | reverse complement strand
AACAGAATAAAATTATAAGAACAGAGGATCTGGGAGGTCAGTCTGTGATCAAAACAATCACAATGTGAAAGAAAGTAAACACAGAGGAACAGAGATCCAGGTGGTGGGAAGTTCAGGTAGATTACTGGATGAAATAGACTGTCTTAAATGGAGGGTAGAACTAATGGAATATAAGGTAACCACAATAGGGTTGGGGTGGGGGTTGGGGAGAGCAATACAAGAAGGTGGGGGGAGGCAGAAGAACAGGATAAGGGAACACTGAGACAGGTTTGCATGGCCTAGTGGGACAGAGGTGAATAATGATGCACACTCAACCATGGAACAACAGGGCTCTAGGTACAGCTTATTGTAAAATAGACACTTGAGTGGGATAAAAAGGAATGTTGGGAAACATTATTAGAGAAAACCTGTAAGCCC
>NW_006419957.1:3288-3900 GCF_000296735.1 Chrysochloris asiatica | reverse complement strand
CCCAATCACCTATTTTGTCTACTTTTGTTTCTGTAATTTTTTAGAATGTTTGGTAGTCTGTGTATACCCTGAATCAGAGCTCTCAAATTTGTCCCCATTTTTTTCATTTATGACCTTCATAATTTTGGGATTTATATTTAGGTCTTTAATCCATGCTGAGTTTATTTTTTATAGGGTGAGAAATAAAGGTCTTGTTTCAATCTTTTGCATATAGCTTTCCAATTCTGCCTGTACCATCTGTTTAAGAGACTATCTCCTCCCCATGTGACATACATAGGCACTTTGCCAAAAATCGGTTGGCTGTATGTGGATGGGTTAATTTCTGGATTCTCAATTTTGTTTCATTGATCAATGTATCTTTCATTGTACCAATACCAGGCTGTTTTGACCACTGTAGCTATGTAGTAAATTTTGAAATCAGGAATGAGAGGCCTCCAACCTTGTTCTTCTTAAATAGTTCTTTGCTTATCCTGGGTCTCTTTCCTTTCCATATAGAGTTTGTAATTGTCTTTTCCAACTCTTTGAAGAATGTTGTTGGAATCTAGATTGGGATTGCATTATATGAGTAAATTGCTTTGCGCGGTATTGACATTTTCACGATGTTGAATCTTC
>NW_006419957.1:0-3188 GCF_000296735.1 Chrysochloris asiatica | reverse complement strand
ATTTTTTCCTGTTCTGTGGGTTTCCTTTTTAATCTTCTGGTGAACTCTTTTGATACACATAAGTTTTTAATTTTTAGTATGTCCCAATCACCTATTTTGTCTACTTTTGTTTCTGTAATTTTTTAGAATGTTTGGTAGTCTGTGTATACCCTGAATCAGAGCTCTCAAATTTGTCCCTATTTTTTTCATTTATGACCTTCATAATTTTGGGATTTATATTTAGGTCTTTAATCCATGCTGAGTTTATTTTTTATAGGGTGAGAAATGAAGGTCTTGTTTCAATCTTTTGCATATAGCTTTCCAATTCTGCCTGTACCATCTGTTTAAGAGACTATCTCCTCCCCATATGACATACATGGGCACTTTGCCAAAAATTGGTTTGCTGTATGTGGATGGGTTAATTTCTGGATTCTCAATTTTGTTTCATTGATCAATGTATCTTTCATTGTACCACTACCAGGCTGTTTTGACCACTGTAGCTATGTAGTAAATTTTGAAATCAGGGAATGAGAGGCCTCCAACCTTGTTCTTCTTCTTAAATAGTGCTTTGCTTATCCTGGGTCTCTTTCCTTTCCATATAGAGTTTGTAATTGTCTTTTCCAACTCTTTGAAGAATGTTGTTGGAATATAGATTGGGATTGCATTATATGAGTAAATTGCTTTGCGCAGTATTGACATTTTCACGATGTTGAATCTTCCTATCAAGGAACATTGTATGTTCTTCCACATGTATAAGTCATTTTTGGTTTCTTGTAGTAGTGTTTTGTAATTTTCTTTGTATAGGTCATTTGTTTCTCTGGTTATGTTTATTCCTAAATATTTCCTCCTTTGGGTGCCTATCGTAAATGACATCTTACCTAATGTCCTTTTCAGCACTGCACTGTTACTATAGAGAAATCCAATTAACTTTTGTATGTTGATCTCATACCCAGCCACTTTGCACAATCTTCTAATGAGGTATAATAGCTTTTTTACTGAGTCTTTGGGGTTTTCTATGTATAGGATCATATCATCTGCAAATAGACAGAGTTTTGTTTCCTCTTTGCCAATTTGGGTGCATTTAATTTCCTTAACTTGCCGTATAGCTCTGGCTAAAACTTCCAGCACAATATTGAATAGGAGGGATGACAAAGGGCAACCTTGTCTGGTTCCTGTTCGCAGAGGGAAGGTTTTCAGTTTCTCTCCATTGAGAGTGATGTAGGCTGTTGGTTTTATATATATGCTCTTGATTATGTTGAGGAATTTCCCTTAAATTCCTACTTTGTTGAGTGTTTTTATCAGGAATGGATGTTGGATTTTGTCAAACGCCTTTTCTGTTCAATGGATATGATCATGCGGTTCTTTTCCTTTTCTTGTTTATATGGTGGATTACATTGATTGTTTTTCTAATGTTGAACCATCCTTGTATCACTTTTATGAAACCCACTTGGTCATGACGTATTATATTTTTGATGTGGTGCTGGATTCTGTTGGCTAGGATTTTGTTGAGAATTTTTGCGTCTATATTCATGAGCGCTGTTGGTCTATAATTTTCTTTCTTAGTGACATCCTTCCCTGGTTTTGGTATGAGGGTTATGCTTGCTTCATAGAAAGTATTATGAATTTTACCATCCTCTTCTATATTCTGGAATAATTTGAGTAGAATTGGTGACCGTTCTTCTCTGAATGTTTGGTAGAACTCACCAATGAAGCCATCTGTACTTGTACTTCTTTTAATTGGGAGTTTTTTGATGACCTGATCAATTTCTTCTTTTGTTATGGGTCTGTTCAAGTTTTCTACTTTACTCTGTGTAAATTTAGGTAGATCGTGTGTTTCTAAATATGCATAAATCTCTTCTAAGTTTTCTAATTTGTTGGAGTACAACTCTTCATAGTATTCTGTAACTATCCTTTTGATTTCATTTGGTTCCATTGTGACATCGCCCATGTTGTTTCTAATGCGAGTTATTTGTGTCTTCTCCCTCTTTTCTTTTGTTAGTTTTGCCAATCATTTGTCAATTTTATTAATCCTTTCAAAGAACCAGCTTCTTATCCTGTTGATCCTTTCTATAGTTTTTCTGTTTTCCATCTCATTTTTTTCTGCTCTTATCTTTTTATTAACTTCTTTTGGTGACTGTAGGTTCCCTTTCTTGGTCTATTTCTAATTGTTAGAGATGCTGTGTTAATGTGTTAATTTAGGTTCTTTCCTCTTTTTGGATGTGCACAGTTATTGCCATAAATTGTCCTCTCAGCATCACTTTGTGGTGTCCCAAATGTTTTGGTATGTTGTATTTTCATTCTCCTTTCTTTCTAGGAACTTTTTGAATTTACGTTTAATTTCTTCTTTTAACCAGTCACTTTTCAGCAGATTGTTATTCAGTTTCCATGTATTCGACTTTATTTCCTTGGTCTTCTTATTGTTGATTTCTAGTTTCATAGTATTGTGGTGTGGTGTGAAAAGATGTTTTGTAGTATATTGATGTTTGTAAATTTATGGAGGCTTGCTTTGTGACCTAACACATGGTCAATTCTGGAAAATGTTCCACGTGCACGGGAGAAGTGCTGTTGTTGGGTGAATGCTCTGTACACATCTATGAGGTCAAGTTGGTTGATTTTGTTGTTTAGTTCCTCTGTAACTTTGTCCAGTTTCTTTCCGGTTCTTCTGTCCCTTTTCGAAAGTGGCGTATTATAATCTCCCACTATAATTGTAGATTTATCTATTTCTTTATTCACTTCTAATAAGGTTTGCTTCATATATCTTAGAGGTGCTGTTTCACTGGGAGAATAGATATTTATTATGATTATGTCTTCTTACCCGATTGATCCTTTGTTCATGTGATAGTGTCCTACTTTATGTCTTATGTTGGTTTTTGTCTTTCAGTTTACTATACCAGAGATTAGTATTGCCACTCCTGCTGCTTATTGTTGCAGTTAGCTTGGTATATATTTTTCCATCTTTTAACTTTTAGTCTGTTTTTGTCTTTGTGTGTAAGGTGTGTCATTTGCAGGCAGCATATTGAAGGGGCTTGTTTTCTTATCCATTCTGCCACTCTGTTGCATTTAATCCATTGACAGTCAATGTAATTATCAATAGGTATGAATTAATTGCTGCCATTTTGGTAGTGCTGTCTGTTCCTTTGTTCTGTATGCCTTCTTGTGCTGAGTTTGCATTTTTTGTGCTATTTCTTGTCAGTTTCTTCTTAGTTTTC
>NW_006419956.1:2644-3377 GCF_000296735.1 Chrysochloris asiatica | reverse complement strand
TAATCTATCTTTGCTTGGAAGCTACCCTGAAACCTGTTGGTACTTGACATGTTGGTAGCATAATTTATAATATCATAGCCAATCAACACACTATGACAAATTGACAGATGTTGCTGTTATTAAGTGCCATTGAGTCATTTCTGGCTCATAGGAAACCTATATAGGGTTTTCAAGGTGAGTTTGAACTGCTGACCTAGAGGTTCAAACTGACCTTGTGATCCAGTGATTATCCTACAGCGCCACATAAATTGAAAGATGTTGGATAAAATATGTATGGTGCTATAATTTTTTGTCCTGGGGCAGTGTGTAGATGACACACTAGAATGCTAACCATAAGGTCAGAGGTTCAAACCCACTATCCACTCCTTGCAAACCCTAGATAGGGTCACTGTGAGTTGGAACTGACCTAACAGTACTCACAACAACAACATAAACTGCAAAGAACCTTTTACAGTGGAAAGAGCCCAGTCTCTGGCAGACTCAAGATTAAAACCTAATTTTGTCACTTTCTGTGTGGCCATGGGCAAATAACTTATCTTTTCTGAATTTAAATTTCTTCATCATAGAATGGACATAATAATACACATGTTATTGCTATAAGGATTATAGAACATTCTTGAATGATGTGCTTCAATACAATTGTTATTGTTGTTAAGTGCCATGGAGTCAGTTCCAGCTCATATTGATCCTATATAGGAATTTTGAGGCCTTAAAAAAAATCTTTGTGGGAGGA
>NW_006419956.1:0-574 GCF_000296735.1 Chrysochloris asiatica | reverse complement strand
GGTCACCTCTCTTTGGAATGGGCACAAATATGGATCTTTTCCAGTCAGTAGGCCATATAGTTGTCTTTCAAATTTTTTGGCAGAGATGAGTGAGTACCTCCTGTGCCACCTCACTTTCTTGAAATATTTCAATTTTTATTCCTTCAATTCCTTGTGCCTTGTTCTTTGCCAATTCCTTCAATGCACCTTGGACTTCTTCCTTCAGTATCATTGGCTCTTGATCGTATGCTACCTCTTGAAATGGTTTAGCATCAACCACCTCCTTTTGGTACAGTGACTCTGTGTATTCCTTCCATCTTTTTTTGATGCTTTCTGTATCATTCAATAATTTTCTCAATAATGAGGCTTGGTTTTTTTCTTCAGTTCCCTCAGCATGAGAAATGCTGAGCATGTTCTTTCCTTTTGGTTTTCTGACTCCAGATCTTTGCACATTTCAATGTAATATTTGACTTTGTGTTCTGTACCTGACCTATGAAATTTTCTGTTTAGCTCCTTCCTGTACCTCCTCATTTTTTCCATTTGCTTTAGCATATCTATGCTGGAGAGCAAATTTCTGTGTTTTTTCTGACATCCA
>NW_006419955.1:2531-3034 GCF_000296735.1 Chrysochloris asiatica | reverse complement strand
ATTCTTTCAAAGAACCAGCTTCTTGTCTTGTTGATTGTTTCTATAGTTTTTCTGTTTTCTATCTCATTTATTTCTGCTCTGATCTTTATAATTTAGGTAGCTGTGGGTTCCCTCTGTTGTTCTGTTTCTACTTGTTGTAGATGCCTTGTTAATGTGTTAATTTTAGTTCTTTGTTCTTTCTTCTTTATGGATGTGTGCGTTTATTGCAATAAGTTGTCCTCACAGCAAAGATTTCTCCATGTCCTAAAGATTTTGGTATGTTGTGTTTTCATTCTCATTGATTTCGAGAAATTTTGCAAATTCACATTTGATTTCTTCTACTATCCAGTCGCTTTTCAGCAGGGTGTTGTTCAGTTTCCATGTATTTTCTTGATTTCCTTGGTTTTTCTATTGTTGATTTCTAATTTGATGGCAGTGTGGTCTGAGAAGATGCTTTGTAGTATTTTGATATTTGTAAATTTATGGAGACTTGTTTTGTGGCCTAAAACATGGTCTATTCTGGA
>NW_006419955.1:0-1261 GCF_000296735.1 Chrysochloris asiatica | reverse complement strand
TGTTAGAGACATTTTTTCCAGTAGTTCTCTGACTATTTCCTCTGTGGACTTGTGTGACTCATTTTGTTCTGGAATGCCAATAATTCTTAGGTTATTCCTCTTCATATTGTCCAACATGAATCTTAGACTTTCCTCTGAATTTTTTACCTTTTTTTGTGTTTGTTCTTCTATCTTAGTGGTATTGAGAGACTTGTCTTCCAGCTCACTGATTCTTCCTTCCATGTCATCTATTCTACTGCTCTGCTCTTTTAGAGAGTTTTCTATTTCTGCCATTTTGTTGTTGATTGTTTGGAACTCTTTCTGTAGGTTTTGGATTGTTACCAATGCTGTATCTATCTTGTTTAATTGTTCCTGTAGCGCTTTCCTGACTTCTTCCTTATTTTTCTCTTCTACATTGTAAAATGTATTGAGACATTTTATAATCATTTTTTCTGAATTCTTTCTCAGGTATCTCCAAGGCCTGCTCTCCTTCCAGCATGGAGAGAAGGTCTACTTCTAGTTTGTTTGTCTCAGATATTTTATGTTTTTTCTGGACATGTGCCTATATGGTCATCTGCTTTTGTTTCTTGGACATGTTTAATGTTTATCTGTGGCCCTAATAATTAATTAAGTATGCATTTTGGTATTTTTTTATGTTTTCTGATTACCTCCCTCCAGGAAGATGTGATCAGGATGTGTTCTTCCCTTTTCCCTCTTCTTATTGCTTATCTCAGAGTAACTTTTTTGGGCCTTGGCGGGTGGCCGTTTGGGCCTCTGGTGGGTGGTTTGTTCCTCTGCGGGCCTGGGTGTCAGCGACTGGGCTGCAGGAGTATTGGGCCTCGGGCAGGTGGTTTGGGTCTCAGGTGGGCGTTTTGGGCCTCAGGGGGCCTGGGTATCAGCAGCTGGGCATCGGGTGGCTTGGTGGGAAGGTTGGTCAGATTGGGCCTCGGGGGGGCCTGTGCCTTGGGAACTGAGCTAAGGGCAGGTTGGCTCTCAGGGGCACTGGTCTTAGGTGACCAGGCTACGTGGCGGGTTGGGCCTTGAGGGCCCTGGACCTCAGCGGCGACTGGGCTGTGGGCCACCTGGGCCTCACAGCAGGTATGCGATTTGGGCCTTGGTTGGTCCTTGGCCTTTGTGACCAGTCTGTGTGTGGGATGGGCCTCGGGGCAGGCCTTGGCCTCATTGGGCATGTATCTGATGATGTAAAAAATGCCTTTCTGGTTCGGATTTGCCAGGGCGGCCAGGTGGTGCGAGTAAGTGCGGGCTCTGGGATCGGGGGGGG
>NW_006419954.1:0-3153 GCF_000296735.1 Chrysochloris asiatica | reverse complement strand
TTGTTTTTTGTTTGTCATTTCTGATAGTTATGTGTTTTTCTTTTTTAAAGCTTGAGTGGATGTTTGTTGTTTGTTGTTAAGCTTACTGGGTGTCTCCTGGTGAATATGATCAGGAGATAGGCTTCCCTTTTCACATGTAATCTTTAGCGAGTGTTGTTGGCTCTTGTCTTGGTGGTGGAATATTATGGGGTATACTTATTGGCTATATGGCCACAATTTCTGTATCTTCTTGGGTAACTTAGGGAGAAAAAGCTCCCATCTCCAGGAAAGATATGTGATCAAAAGGACTAAAATCGGAAGTAATATAAATGCAGAGATAAGAGCCACCACTTTGGAACAGAAATGAAGCTGTTGTCGACTGTCCGGAGCTATACAGGCAGTATGTGTGCAATGTGGAAGCCTCCAGTAGTAGGTGAGGGTGTCTGCTCACTCAGGCCCCTCCTCTAGTCCCTACGGTAGAAGTGCACAGGTAGATGTTAAGAAGTTAATGGGAGAAAGATTGTCCACTATTTTTGTCTCTGAAGATCAGTTAGGTTTCTGTGTGTGCACAGCACAGTTCTCGAGATTGTTGAGTCCTTTTATGTTGGGGTTTTACAGATTGCTTTATGTGGGTCCTGCGCAGGGAGCCCAGGTAGTACAGTGGCCACAAATGGGGGTGAAAACTGAAAGGTCAGCAGCTTGAAACCACCAGCTGCATCATGGGAGAAAGGCAAGGCGCTCTGCTCCCGCAAAGACCCAGAGCCCTGTAAACCCCGCACAGGGCCTCCTGGAGTAGGACGGACTCTAAGGTGGACAGCCTGTGTTTCCATGGCTGACGTCATAAATCACCGCCAAGCTCCTTCTCTCTATAACGTGGGAAAACTGTCCCGCCAGATGTTGTCCGGACTGAACAACGAAGGCAGGACAGCTAAAAAGAGGGAGAAATGTGTAGTCTTCTACGCCTCTTTTTTTTTTTTTATTTTGCAAATGTCTTTGCATCACTTTTAGCACCGGTTTTCTGAGCCGGACTGGCTGTAGCCTCACCCTCTAAAACTTGCCAGGGCGGGGTGGCTGCCAAGGGAGTCTTGCCTTCAGATTCCTAACTCACAGTATTTTCCTTAATATTGTGATTTTTTTTCACTTGCGAGTGCTGGGAACTGATGTCCTGGACCTTATGGTAGATCCAGAGCTCTGGAGTTGTTCTGTGGAAACTTCCTGAGTGAGATCACAGCCCCTCTAGCACAGAGAGATCCCTACCTGACTTGACTTTTTCCACTGCCGCCGAAAACCACCATTATTTCTTAAAGTTTTTCATTACCTCCAAAAGAACCTCAGCGCTGAGGCAATAACTCTGCCCCTTCCCCACTCTAAGACCCTCTGAATGGTTTGCTTGCTTTTGCTTTAGCCAGTCACTTGTTTGCTGTTTGCAACTCAGAAATGTCATAGTAGATGCAAAGGTAAGTAGCATTCATGTTCCCATTTTGCCTGGAGGCTCCACCGATTAGAGAGGAGATGATGAGGGCTTGAACTGGAATCTCCTCTCCTGGGTACCTTTCAGGGCAGAGGCTGGAAGGACTCACACAGTTTCTGACCTCCTTGGCTGCATAGCTGAGAGCCTGTGGGAGAAAGGCTGATCTGGCGGGAAGACCCTGTCTTAGTTACTTAGTGAAATCCCACACATGGGGTGACTTTAACCAACAGAAGTTTGTTCTCTCACAGTTAAGAGGCTAGAAGTCTGACACAAAAATGAAGTCATTGCTGTTATGAGTTAGATTGTGTGTGTCCCCAAAATATGCATGTAAACTCCTCTGTGATTGTCAAGTGCCATCGAGTCAGTTATAACTCATACCACCCCTATGTTGGGTTTCCAAGGAATGGCTGGTAGGTTTGAACCATCGACCTTGTGGTTAGCAGTCCATTGCTTATCCTACAGCAGCTCACCAGAACGCCTATCCCTGTGGATATAATTGTACAGGGGATTGGGTTTTCTTTGTTATGTTATGAAGCAGTATTAGTGGGTTCCATGGTGGAACACTCAGGTGGGAACAAAGACGGGAAATCTGGAGAGGAAGTGGGTTGGAGATGGGTTTGGATGCAAAACAAAAGTAAACCAAAAAGAGCAACAACAAAACAACTGCTCTGAAGGGGAGCTGTGTGTTTGGTGATGTCACTAAATGTGACCCGGTGGTTGGGCCAGTGGGCTATTTCCTTGTCCAAGGGCTGTGTTGGACTGCAGGTGCAGAGGCTGAATTAATTTATTTCTCAGCTCATTCCGCTATAATCACTTGTTTCTATTGGTGGAGCAAACAGTGAAGCACTTGGCTACTTGCCAAAAAGTTGTAAGTGCAAAATCACCCAGAGGCTCCTCGGACAAACTTTTTCTCAAAAAAACCAGTCGCTGCAAACCCTACGGAGCACAGTTCTACTCTGATACACGTGGGCTTGCTATGAATCAGAACGTACCTGAAGGCAACTGGTTCCAAAAGGCCCTGTTCCTATTAATTCATTTCTTTCTTTCTTTTTTTAAATGTTTTATTGTGAATTATGTGATAGTTTACATGGGAGAACATTAGCTTTACATTCATGCTATTGAATATTGTTTCATTGCTATGCTTGCAATCCCCTCCATGCATCATCATCCAACCAAAGGGTATACCCTGCAAGCCTGCCCCCCGGTTGTCAGCACACAGCCCCTCTCCCTCTCTGGGTCTAGAGTCCCCAGCTGATCCATCTCTCCATGTCATCATCTCTGCCTCCATCTCTGGCATCACTGCTTCTCTGGGTAGGGTCCTGCTCTCTGCTCTTCTCCCTTGATGGTCCTAGGGACCTCCACTCCTAGACTGAAAAGTTAATCACTCCCCTCCTTGCTATAAAATGTCTACCTTTACGTTTCTGATCCTCACAATCAGTCCTGATAACAATTATTCATTATTGTCTCACAAGAGACCTATCCGCACTTCCTTTCATCAGCCCCGCCTCGACAGATTGTTTACTACTCAGTGAAGATTCTACCTTCCTTCATGCCTTCTGGATCTAGGCTCCCTCTTTAATTTAATTTAATTAATTAATTTATTATTGTTCCCTCCCTCTTGAAAGCTTGTAAGCCAGTCTCTTATTTATTTTTTAATCTTCCTTTCCACCCAACCTGCTCGGAAGCACCTCTAATAGGTCAAA
>NW_006419953.1:2297-3196 GCF_000296735.1 Chrysochloris asiatica | reverse complement strand
TGGCCCAGGATCGAACATTGTTTCGTTCTGCTGTGCATGGGGTTGCTATGAGTCGGTTCCAACTCGATGGCACCTGACAACAACAACAACAATCTTCTGGCTTTCTAATTGCTGTTTGTTTTCTGATTTTTTTTCTCCCGTAGTTTTCTCTGTTTTCCTCAATTTCATCTATAGTTTTCTCTTTCTCTCAATCCGCTTAAGTGGCCTAACATTCTTTTAAATTCCTTATCAAGTAGTTCTGAAACTATTTCTGGTGTTACATTTTGGTCACTTGGAGGCACTCTGTCTTGCTTCTTTGTATAGACGGAATTATTTTCTCTAAGACAGTATAGTGTTGTATTTATATTTAATTGATGATTGTATATTGGCCTAGTCTCAGACAATCATCACCTGCCTCCTGGTGGATGTGGTAGAGACTAGAAGTGGAACACAGTTAGCTAGTTCTCTGCTTACTGTTTGTGTAGTATAGTGCAGGGCAGGTTCACATACCACCAGAAGCAGGGGCACTATGTCCAGCACCCAACCTCAGGTAGAGCAGAGGCTGCAAAGGAGAGGGTGCCACTGGCCACTTGGTTGTTGAGGGCATGGACTGGCCATGTCCCCAGCTACCAGAAGAGCAACAAAGGAGAACTGAACCCCCTTATTGCCAACCTCCAGTCATATCCTGTGCCTGTAGGCTGCTGTATGAACAGCCAATTGCAAAAGTTCTAAGATGGGAAGACTAAGACTGACCAAGGAACTAATCATAATACCACTATAATAAATCAGCATTGCTTAACACAGGCTACCAGGCAAAGCAGATCCAGGGCACAGCTCCAAAACTCAGAACCACAGAGATAGGAATATTTTTAAAGTTTGAAGGCTTATAGCTAGTGGAACTTGAAGCTGAAGTAAGAAAT
>NW_006419953.1:0-1267 GCF_000296735.1 Chrysochloris asiatica | reverse complement strand
TAAAAAATACCAAAACACATACTCAATTAAGTATTAAGGCCACAGATAAACACTAAACATGTCCAAAAAGCAAAAGCAGATGACCATATCAGCACATGCCCAGAAACAAAATAAGATGTCTGAGATAAATGACCTAGAGGTAGATGTAGACTCCATTCTGGAAGGAGGGCAGGCTTTGGAAATGCCTGAGAAGGAATTAAGAAAAATTATTTTTAAATGTTTTAAAACCCTTTACAAAGGAGTTGAGAAAAATAAGTAAGAAGTCAGGAAAGCACTACAGAAACAATCAAAAAAGACAGAAAGAGCAATGAAAACAACTCAAAACCTACACAAAGATGTCTAAATGATAAATAACAGAATATCAGAAATAGACAATACTCTGAAAGGGCAAAGGAGTAGAAAGATGAGATGGAAGGCAGAACCAGTGAACTGGAAGACAAATTTCTCAATACTACTAAGATAGAAGAGCAAACCGAAAAAAAAGGATAAAAAAATCTGAAGAAGGTCTAAGATTCATGTTGAACAACATGAAGAGGAATAACTTAAGAATTACTGGCATTCCAGAGCAAGAAGAATCACACATGCCCACAGAGGAAATAGTTGAAGAACTGCTGGAAGAAAATTTCTCTAACATCATGAAAACTGAAAAGATAAACATTCAAGAATCTCAATGAACTCCAGGAAGGATAGACCCCAAAAGAAAATCACCAAAACATATCATAATCAAGTTCTCCAAAATCAAAGATAAGGAGACATTCCTGAAAGCAGCTAAGGAAAACAGAAGTTTCACATACAAAGGCAAGCAAGTCAGATTAAGCTTGGATCTTTCAGCAGAAACCATGCAAGCAAGAAGACAATGGGGAGACATATATGAAACCCTGAAAGAAAAAAAATTGCCAACCAAGAATCCTTTACCCAGCAAACTATCAATCAAATATGACGGTGTAATCAAAACATTCCAGAATAAACAGAAGGGATTTTGTCAAAGTCAACCCTGCATTACAAAACATCCTAAAGGGAGTTCTGTGTACTGAGAACCATCAAGAACAGACAACAACCAGAGATTGGCATACGTGGCAGCACCTCCCAGAATTAAATTGACAGACGGAAGAGTAAAGAAACGAACAAAATGATAAGAACAAACTCAGAGAACCTGGGAGGTCAGTCTATGACCAAAACAAGTACAATGTAAAAGAAGGTAAACACGTAGGAACAGAGATCCAGATGTTGAGAAGGTCAGGTAGATTACAGGATAAAATAGACTGCA
>NW_006419952.1:2048-3026 GCF_000296735.1 Chrysochloris asiatica | reverse complement strand
AACAGAGCATGGGAACACTGAATGTTTTAAAATTGGGAAAGGTGTGCGACAAGGTTGTGTTCTTTCACCATACTTATTCAACCTGTATGCTATGCCCTATAAACTTTCACTCAATCCACAATAAAAATCTTAAAAAAAAAATGTATTTGGGAGTTTCCCATCCTTTTCTGTGTTCTGGAATAGTTTGAGTAGAACTGGTGTTAGCATTTGACTGAATGTGTCATAGAATTCATCAGCAAAACTACGTGGGCCCAAACGTTTTGTAGTTAGACTTTTAAAATTACCTTATCAATTTCTTCTTTTGTTACAGGTTTGGTCAAGTTTTCTACTTCAGCCTGTTTTAGTTTAGGTAGATCATGTTTTACTTTAAATTTATCTATTTCTTCTAGACTTTCAAATTTGTTGGAGTACAATTCTTCATAGTTTTTTATTATTCCTTTTATTTCTGATGGTTCTGTTGTGACATCATCCACATCGTTTCTTATGTATGCTATTGCATCTTCATCCTTGTTTCTTATGTTAGATATGCCAATGTTTTGTCAATTTTATTAATCCTTTCCAAAATGAAATTCTTGTTTTGTTCAT
The DNA here is from genome assembly GCF_000296735.1 of Chrysochloris asiatica. NCBI lineage: Eukaryota > Metazoa > Chordata > Mammalia > Afrosoricida > Chrysochloridae > Chrysochloris > Chrysochloris asiatica. The sequence goes on along the minus strand of NW_006419952.1, from coordinate 2,441 downwards.
TCTTTCTATGTTTTTAAATTCATCTATTTATACTATGATCTATTATTTCTTTTCTTCTGGTGACTGTAGGTTTACTTTGCTCACCTTTTTCTATTTGCTGGAGATGTGCTAATTTTATTTCTTTCTTCTTTTGGGATGTGTGCATTTATTGCTATAAATTTCCCTCTATGTACTTGCTTTTCCATCACTTATCTCTCAGTTTGTCATACTTGTAGTAGCTTGTGCATTGCTGTGATGCAGAAATCTAGGCCACCTGTATTTTGAATATCAGCTATCAAGTATCTTAACATTATTTCCCCTCTTTTATTCATTCAGTCTATGCCTCGATTCCTATATTGCCAAGCCCTGTTGTTCCAAGGTTGAACATACATCACTATTTACCTCTGTTACATT
>NW_006419952.1:0-618 GCF_000296735.1 Chrysochloris asiatica | reverse complement strand
ATCTCTCTTAAGAATGTCATTAGAATTTGGATTGAGATTGCATTATATTGGTAGATTGCTTTGGGTAGTATTGACATTTTCCCAATGTTAAGTCCTCCTATCCAGTAATATGGTATATTCTTCCATTTTTGTAAGTCTCTTTTGGTTTCTTGTGGTAGTGTTTTGTAGTTTTCTTTGTATAGGTCCTTTGTTTCTCTGGTTACATTTATTCCTAAATATTTCGTCCTTTGGGTGGCTGTTGTAAATGGTATTGTTTTCCTAATTTCCTTTTCAGTGCTGTCATTGTTAGTAAAGAGAAATCCAACTGATTTCTTGTACCCAGCTACTTTGTTGAATCTTTCAATGAGTTTCAGTCATTTTTTTGCTGAGTCTTTGGGGTTTTCTATATACAGTATTGTATCACCTTCAAATAGATAGAATTTATTTCCTCTTAGCCAATTTGGATGCCTTTAATGTCCCTATCTTGCCATATAGCTCTGGCTAAGATTTCCAACACAATATTGAATAGCAGTGGTGATAAAGGGCATCCATGTCTGGTTCCTGTTTGCAAAGGCTTTCAGATTCTCTCTATTCAGACTGATGTTGGCTGTTGAGGAATTTCCTTTCAGTTCCTACTTT
>NW_006419951.1:1304-2575 GCF_000296735.1 Chrysochloris asiatica | reverse complement strand
GAGTTTGAAGGAGGAGTGTAAGGTAGTATCCCCACTGATTATTTTTCCTCTTTTCCAGATGGATCTGGTCAAAGAGGGTGGGGGATGATGTTGATAGGATTTTGTGACTCAATTGTGAATAATTGTTAACAGGATTAATTATGCTTATCACACTGTAATTGTAGAAGATGTGTAACTAAAAGGGGGAAGGAGCTCATCTTTCATTTCAGGAACAGATGATCGATCCCAGGACCATCAAGGTAGAGCATGTGTGGAGATCCCTACCTAGAAAAGTGGCAATAGCAGAGTTGGTGGCAGAGGTGGTGGCATGGAGAGACAGTTGTGGGCTCTGGACTCATGGACTGAGTAGAATGTGTACCTATGGCAGGAGGCTGGCTGGCAGAATGTGCCCTATGGACATTTAAATGAATACGTAATTTTTTGTTTTGTAAGTGTACATCAAGTATTTTTGCTTTGTTCATTTGTGAGATAGAAGATGTGAGTGGGGAGCTATAGCGAGGATGAAGGATAAATGTTGCAGAATAGAGATTGTAATCACTAAGATGAAACGAAGTGTATAATTTGCTGAATATAAAACCAATGATCTTGTCTGGAAACCTTCACCCAATTCATAATAAAATTTTTAAAAAAGAAAAAGCAAATTGCACTGTCAACACATAATTTCCTGTGTTTTGTACCTCCAGAATTGGGGACTAAGGAATATATGAATTCATTAATAATTTAAAAATAATTTAATAGAGATTTCAACTTTATTCTAAGTAATATGAATTTAGCATAGTGGAAAGAAGCCAATAGCTTTCCTATATATCAACAATGCCAATTGGGAAAAAAACCAAGACCATTCAAGCAACATTTAAAACTATAAAATACTTAGGAATCATTTTAATGACGCTGCAAGAGGATTATTGCATAAGTGGCAAAGCTTTACCTATACTAAAGGGAGAGCCCTACTAGGCTCATGGATAGAAAGCCTCACTGTTGTAAAGATCAGTACAATTCCCTGTAGGTTTGAAGATGCAAACCCAAGGAAATGAACACGACTTTCTTGGAACATAAAATGAATAGCAAAATTCATATGGAAGGGTAAATTTGAGATAATTTTGAAAAAGAACATTGTAAGATAGCAACAAGTTATATGCAAAAAACATTGTTGCCACCAGAAAAAAAAAAGAGTAAAAAGAATCATGGGACAGAACAAAACTTCAAGACACAAACCCATGCATCTTTTTGGAATTTAAGAAATGCTTGTTGTTGTTGTTGTTAAGTGCCGT
>NW_006419951.1:0-509 GCF_000296735.1 Chrysochloris asiatica | reverse complement strand
AAGAACAAGGCACCAGGAACTGATGGAATAAAAATTGAAATCTTTCAAGAAAGTGAAGCGGCACAGGAGGCACACCTTTCCTGATTTTAAACCATTGAGGTATCCCTTGTTCTAGCTTCTTGTTCTAGGTACAAGTTCCTCATGAGCATAATTAAGTGTTTTGGAATATCCGCTCTTACCGATGTTATCCATATCTCATCATGATGCACACAGTCAAAAGTCTTTGAGTAGTCAATAAAACACAAGTAAATATTTTCCTGATATTCTCTGCTTTCAATCAAGATCCATGTGACATCAGCAATGATATCCCTAATTCCATGTCCTCTTTTGAATCCAGCTTGAATTTCTGGCAATCCAGCTCAGGTACTGCTGCAACCATTTTAAATTATCTTCAGCAAAATTTTACTTGCCTATGATATTAATGATATTGCTAGATGAGTTCCACATTCTGTTGGGTCACCTCGTTTTGGAATGGGTACCATTCTAAATAGTCTCTTACAATCAGTTGG
>NW_006419950.1:2221-3166 GCF_000296735.1 Chrysochloris asiatica | reverse complement strand
GAGAGAACAGAGAGCGGGTCCCTACCCAGAGAGGCAATGATGCCAGGGATGGAGACAGAGACGATGATGTGGACAGATGGAGTGGCTGGGGACACTGTACTGAGGGAGGGAGAAGGGCTGTGTGCTGGTGGTAGGGGGTGGTGGGCCTCTGTGGTGCATGTACCTTTTGGGTTTATTTGATGATGCATGGAGGGGATTGTAATCATTGCAATGAAACGAAATATGATAGGATGAGTGTAAAGATGATGTTCTCCCATGTAAACCTCACAATCAAAACTTAAAAAAAGAAGTGCTAAAGAGCAGGCCATCAGCTTCTCCGAGTGATGGCCATGTATCACAAATACAGAACTGGCCTTCCAAAGGAGCTGCTGCTCCTGCCACTATGAGGAAAATGGGGAAGCAATCATATACTGTGTCAAAGTGGATGCCCCACAGCCTACTTTGAGACATCAACACCCATGTAGTTAGAACCCTAGAAACTGAGATCCTGGCTCTAGCCGTCACAGAAAAACAAATAGCATTCAAGCTTGTGCTTGTTAGCAGGAGACGTGATTTTAAATGTGGTTTTCAAATCCTACTTGGGTGTGTCTGTTTTGAGGAAGCTGGTTCAGCTGTGGAGTAGACTCTAAGGGAGACCACAAAATGCTGGATTTCCAGTCACCACATTCAATCAGGTGTACTGCAAGAAGGATTTGATGTAGCTAAATAAGCCAATGTGTAGTATCTGATAGAAAACTCTACTCTGCTTGAAGCAAAATGAATAGCATTCAGGCTTCCTTTAGTGCAGTATTACAAAGAAGCATTTAGAGGGCTCTGATAAGGAGCCCTGGTGTGGTGCTGAAGGCAATTGAAAATGTCATGTCTTGAGTCCGGTACACATTTGTCCTCAAACTGATATCTTTTCTCTTAAACATTTTAAATAGGTCTTTTGCTGAAAATTTGCCC
>NW_006419950.1:0-666 GCF_000296735.1 Chrysochloris asiatica | reverse complement strand
TCTTAAGATGGTCTCTAAATTCAGGTGGGATGTATTCAAGGCAATAGTTTGGCTCCCATGTACTTCTTTTAATTTTATTTCGCTTCAGCCAAAACTTGCGTATGAGCAACCGACAGTCTGCTCCACAGCCTATCTGATGATGCTGAGCTTTTCCACCATCTCTTCCCACAGATGCAGTCAGTTTGAAACCTGTGTATTGCATCTAATAAGGTCCATGTATTTAATTACCTTTTGTTTTTTTTGTTTTTTTTTTTCTATTGAATATGTAGGATTTCTTTCTTTCTTTTTTCAAGCTTTTATTGTGAATTAAGTCATAGTTTTACATGGAAGAACATTAGTTTTGCACTCACCTATCGTATTTGGTTTCATTGCAATGATTACAACCCTCTCCATGCATCATCATTTAACAATATTCTATTCCCTCTGTGTGTGTGTTGTTGTTGTTTTTTAACGTGCACAGAAATTAAATAATCATTTAAATAAACAAAGGGCCCATCGTCAAGCCCACCTCCTGGCTGCTAGCACACAGCTTTTCTCTTTCCAGGAGTCTAGAGTCCTCAGCTGCTCTCTGTCTCCTTACCATCATTTCTGCTTCCATCTCTGGTGTTGCTGCTTCTCTAGTTAGGGTCCCACATTCCCAAATGCTTTTCTCCCTTGGTGGTCCTA
>NW_006419949.1:0-3146 GCF_000296735.1 Chrysochloris asiatica | reverse complement strand
AATTATTTTTATATAAATTGAATTTTTTTAATGATTTCTTTCCAAAAATTTTTTGAAATAATTTTTATTAAACTGAGGGCTTAGGCATAGCTCTTTTAGCATTGATCTGTTTGCCAAGTCTAACAATTGGTCCCTTTTCCCCTATTATCATAATATCTATTTTAAGTGTGAATCTCTTGCCGTATCATTGATGCTATGTTTGCCATATGGATTTTTTTTTTTAGAGTGGAGCAGCCATTTGAGATTATTTTCGGAGGAGGCGAACTCATTCTTTTTTTTTTTGAGGGCCAGGGAAGAGGCTCCACTGCTTTAATTGAAGGTCCCCAACAACACAGGTTTACTTTTTCTTCTCCACATCCTGCTCTGCAGCTTCCTTGGCCCTCTTTGCCCGGATGCCGAAGAGCCAAGCATGGGCATGGGCCATGCGGAGACTGGCAAATTCCTTGAAGTCCTTCTCTTCCTGCATGATGACCCGGGCTTTCTCCTTTTTGTAGACATTCCAGATGGGCATCACTGGTCCGGTCAGCTGAGTGGCCAGTTTGAGTTCTTAGGCACAGCTGTTTCCCTCCTTGGGGGCAGAGGGCTTCCGGAGGAATAAGATGAGCTTGGAACGGTATTCCTTCAGCCGCATAACATTGGCCTGCAGGGAATTAGTGGATTTGTTACTCCTCCTGGGGTCCACAGAGATCCCCATGGTCCATGCCATGTTCTTGTGGATGCTAGCCACCAGCAGTTCTTCCAAGCTGAAGCCCCTGCCTGCTCGGACTTTGGTGTGATACCACACCGTGGGGCAGCACACAATGGGCCGGACGGGTCCCGACTCAGGGCGCAGGGCAATACGGCGGGCTTTGGCTTGTCGGGCCTTGCATCTGCGGATCTTCTGTGCCGGCTGGTTGAATCGCTGTGGCTACTCGCTGCTGCCAGTCCTTATGGAAGTCAGGCTTCAGGATCATGCCATTCCGGCTGGGCGCCATGGCTGGCTAAGGCCCTCCTCGAAGGAGAATGGCCAAGTAGCTCATTCATATATTTTATATTTTTGTTTTCTACCAGAAAAAAAAAACAACAGAAAGTTGACTTTTAGGAGTCTGAGAGTTGGTGTCAAAAAGACCCTATTCCCTCCAGTTTTATTTATTTTTTATGAAAGAATTACTGAGAGGAAAAATGATGTAAGTCTGCTCGTTTAAATACAGCAGTTGGAGACTTGTGTTGGTGTGAATTATTGCCCAGGTAGCTTGCCTCTTAACTTTTGGTTGGTGGTACTGAGTTTTTCTGCTCACTATGTTTCTTTTCTTCTTCTTCTCTCATCCAGTTTGTGTAAAATTTCCTTTTTAATGTAACTGTGTTAGGTTTTTGGGACACATACACCTTGAATTTGTGTAAACAAAAATACGAATATTTTGGTGTATAGATCTATAAAGGAGGGAGAGAAGGTCAGGATTATACTGGACTGAGAATCCTGGAACCAAGATTTGATGTTTCTTCAGTACACCCTCGGTTTCTTATTACCCCTGCTGCACCCTGCTTTTCACCTTCATTCTCTTTTATTACACAATTGGCTACAGGCAATGGTGGGTGGCCCCCAGGAGACATTTCTTATCTTCTTCAGAGTTGTGTATTTACAGCTTTGATTCAAAAGGAAAACAAGTTTTTTAAAACAGAGTTTTCTTCTTCCAGTTCAATTTAGAAGCTCCCAGGGAAGTACTTGGCTTCAGGCCAGTTTGAATTGCATGGCCAGCATTGAGGCCAAAACAATGGTGTCTATTATCAGAATACAGACATACAGACATTGTTCCTGAGCTAATCAGGGATTAATACTAGTCAGTCATTCTTGAGTCTTTCTCCTCAGCTACCAGTTCATCAGGAAACTTGGGGCTTTAACTGTAGCTGCTGTCCACTTTGAATTCTGTCTGTCTGCTCAGCTGACGGCTTGGCCATTGACCAACCCTCCACCATTCCTCTTCCCATCCCTTCCTAACACTGATGTTCTAACTGAACCTATCTCTTGTAGTTCTGGGAATCTCTCTCCTTTCCTCTTCCCTTCCCTTTGTCACTTCTAACTTACTTATTTAGACATGTATTTGTTTCTACTTATTTTGAACACTAGACCATAGCCTAAAGTCAGCTTTCTGCTCTACCTGATATATACAACTCAGTTTTATAGGTTAAGTAGGCTTGGTATTATAGAAGTGTTTTTGTTATTTTGAAATACAGGTTTGTATGGAGATGTAATGCTTTTTTTAAAAATTTAGAGAGTAACCATCTTATACTAAGCAATTTAAATGATCTACACTAATGGTAGAGTCTTCTCCTTACCACCATCCTAGCTGCAATTTCCATAGCGGTGTCTACTTATTTTGATTACAAACATGAATGTAGTGTTTCAACCACAGTAGAGTTTAATCCCTATAGTCTGAAAAATCTAACCATCTTTATTGATAAAGTAAAGGGGCCTCAGCTTCACTAGTAGTACCTATTCCTTTTCTCAGTGAACAGTAGAGAACTTGGACCTCTGAACATTTTCTTTGAAGAGATACAATAGGTGCAAAGGTTCTGACAACTATGTGTCTTTTGATGTTAATCAGAGGCAGTTCCTGTTGGGGTCCATGACCTGTAGGGTAGAGAAGAACCTTGAAAGCTATGATTTTTCAGGGGTTAGGGTGAGGAGATACAGGATCTTTAAAGGCACTGGTAACTGGTGCCATGTCTAAAGATGGGTGAACAGTATTAGAGGATTGAGGAAAGGAAGAAATGACCCTCTCTCTAGGTTAGATGTGTTGTAAATTTGTTACCAGAAGGGATAGATAGTCTCTGATAGTGTTTATACCCTTTTTGCAGAACTGGAAGAAAGAACTAGAGAAACATAGGGAGAAACTGTTAAGTGGAAGTGAGAGCTCATCTAAAAAAAGACAGGTAATTTTTTGGCATATTGTTATTTTTTATCTCATAGTTGAATTTTTGTAATTATGCTGTCTTCTTCTGGTGGTGGTGGTTGTGTGCCTTGTACAGAATTTCCGAGGCTGTAAATCTTTATGGGAACAGAAAGCCTCATCTCGCCCGCGGAACAGCTGGTAGTTTTGAACAGCTAGTACTATGTATATTTAAAAATTCACACTCACTTATTTAGGTATGTATTTGTTTCCATTTAG
>NW_006419948.1:2528-3095 GCF_000296735.1 Chrysochloris asiatica | reverse complement strand
AAGTGACTGACTTATAAGCTTTCAAGAAGGAGTTTATTTTAAGAGTGTTTGGCAAAGAAAGAGTCCCCAATGAATATTTTTCATCTTGTCTAGAAGGGTCTGGTTTAAAGAGATGAGGTAAGAGTCTTATGAATCACTAGTGAGTAATAGTTATCATGACTAATTGTGACTGTCACAATTGTAAAGATAGAAGTTTGGTAACCGAAAAGTGAACATAGCCAGTCTTATAGTTCAGAAACAAAGGACCCTAGGATCATTAAGGGAGAAGAGCACAAGCAGAATATGAGACCTCATCCAGAGAATCAATGACAACAGAGATGGAGACAGAGATGGGGGCACGGAGAGAGGGAGCAGCCAAAGACTCTAGATTCATGGGAAGAGAGAGACTAAGAGCTGGTGGCCAGGAGGCAGACTTGCAGAATGTGCCCTTTATGGTGTAAATTATTATATATGCCTGATTTTTTTTTTTTTTAAGCTAAAGTGAATAGAGAGAAATGCTGTTATCTGATCGTACCTGGAGAGGATTATAATCATTGTAATGAAACAAGGTGTATGATTTTTTTAATG
>NW_006419948.1:0-788 GCF_000296735.1 Chrysochloris asiatica | reverse complement strand
TTACATACAAAAGCAAGCAAGTCATATCAAGCCTGGATCTCTCAGCAGAAACCATGCAAGCAAGAAGGCCACAGAGAGACATACATAAAACCCTGAAAGAAAAAACCTGCCAACCAAGAATCCTTTATCCAGCAAAGCTATCAATCAAATACAACAGTGAAATCAAAACAGTCCAAATAAACAGAAGCAAATAGATATGTACAGAGCATTCAACCCAACAACAGCACTAAACACATTCTTTTCCAGTGTACATGGAACATTGTCCAGAATAGATTATTTGTTAGGCCACAAAACAAACCTCCATAAATTTTCAAATATCAAAATATTACAAAGCAACATCTCAGACCACATTGCTATCAAATTAGAAATCAGCAATAGGAAGGCCTAGGAAATAAAGTCAATACATGGAAACTGAATAACACCTTGCTGAAAAGCAACTGGATAGGAGAAGAAATAAAACACGAATTCACAAAGTTCCTAGAAACAAATGAGAACGAAAACACAACATACTAAAATCTTTGGAACATGGTGAAAACAGTGATGGGAGGAAAATTTATTGCAATAAATGCACACATAAATAAAGAAGAAAGGACCAAAATTAACACACTAACACAGCATCTCAAAGAATTAGAAACAGACCAACAGAGAGAACCTACAGTCACCAAAAGAAAATAAATTCATCTATTTCTTCAAATCTATTAGAGTTTGTTTTATATATTTTGGAGCTCTTTCATTGGGAGCATAGATATTTATTGTGGTTATTTCATTTTGTTCAATTGTCCCTTTAA
>NW_006419947.1:1827-3051 GCF_000296735.1 Chrysochloris asiatica | reverse complement strand
CTTGGTCAGGTATTCTGTGTTGTTGTTGGCGGAGCTCTCTGCTATACATCCACCCGATCTGCCATCTTGTTTGTTCCCCCCTTCCATATTTTCTTGATGCATTCTGCATCATTCAATAATTTGCCCAGAGAATCTTTCAATCACGAAAGTCAAGGCTTGAATTTTTTTCTTCAGTTCCCCCAGTTTGAGAAATGCTGACCGTGTTCTTCCCATTTGGTTTTCTAACTCTAAATCTTTGCATATTTTATTATAGTATTTGGTTTTATCTTCTCGAGCTGATCTTTGAAATTTTTCTGTTAAGCTCTTTGACCTCTTCAATTCTTCTAAGGGCTACTACAACATATTTTCACAAAGGGATGGCTTAATACAACAGAAATGTATTCTCTTACAGTTCTGGAGGCTAGAAGTTTGAAATCAGGGAGTCTATATACACATGATTCTATTTCCCGACTCTTCCAACTTCTGGTAGTCCCAGGAATTCCTGGGCAACTTCATATGGGTATATTCTTTCTAGTTTGTGTCTATCTCTTCTATTTTTATAAGAACCTTAGTCATATTGAATTATGATCCATCATACTCCAGGAACAAAAAGAAATGGTCCATAGACCATTTCAAGAGGTAGTATATGATCAAGAATCAATGGTACTGAAAGAAGTTCAAGGCACACTGAAGTCATCTGCAATAAACAAGGCTAGGGGAATTAATGGAATACAAATTGAAATCTTTCAACAAACTGATGCAGCACTGAAGGCACTATCTATGCTAAGAAATTTGGAAGACAGCTATCTTGCCAATTGTTTGGAAGAGATCCATATTTTTGCTCTTTTCAAAGACAAGTGACCCAATGGAATGTGGAAACTACAGGACAATATCATTAATTTCACATATAAGTACAATTTTGCTCAAGATAATTAGAAAGTGGCTACAACAGTACATTGGCAGAGAACTGCCAGAGGTTCAAGCCAAATTCAGATGAGGATGTGGAACAAGGGGTATCATTGCTGATGTCAGATGGCTGAAAGCAGAGAATACCAGAAAAAAATGTTTACTTGTGCTTTATTGACTTTGCAGAGGCTTTTGACTGTGTAGGTCATGAAAAACTGTGGACAACATTGTGGAGAATGAGTAATTTGGATCACTTAATTCTGTTCACGAGGAACCTACACACATAGACCAAGAGGCAGTCATTCAAACAGAACAAAGAAAATTGAATGGTTTAAATCA
>NW_006419947.1:0-1492 GCF_000296735.1 Chrysochloris asiatica | reverse complement strand
TAGAAGAATTGATGCATTTGAGTTAGGTGTTGGAGAATATTGAGGTACCATAGACTGCCAAACAAACAAATCTGTGTTGGAGGAAGTACAACCAGAATGCTCCTGAGAAGCCAAGATGGTAAGACCTCATGTCTCATACTTTAGATATGTTGTCAGAAGGGACGAGTCCCTGAAGAAGGACATCATGCTTGGTAAACTGGAGGGTGAGTGAAGAAGAGGGAGACCCCCAATGAGATGGATTGGCATTGTGGCAGAAGCAGTGGGCACTTGTGAGGATGGTGCAGATGGGGCAGTATTTCATTCTGTTATACATTGGATAACTGTGGCTTGGAATTCACTTGATAGCACCTAACAACAATACACTTCAGTATGACTTTATATTAAGTAATGATATCTGCAAAGACCCTGTTGCCTAATTAGGTGATATTTACAGTTGTTTAGGATATAAACATATCATCTTGGGGGATACAGTTCAATCTATAATGATAATCTTTGTTGACTTCCTGTTAATAACATTTATATTTTGTCTTTAGAATTTTATAATTAATCATTGTTAGATGAAGAGTGAATCTCTTTCTTTCATTTTTAATGTTGTTGTAGTTTTAATTAATTATCTTTATTTATGTATTTTAACTTTTTAATGTGAATTGAGTGAAGGTTTACAGATGAGATCATCAGATTTATATTAAACAAATCATATATTTTGTTTCATCTGAATGATTACAATCTCTTCTATAGAACAATGATTATCTTGCTTCCTCACAGTGGTTCCTATTTCCATTCCACCCACCTTCCCATCCCTTCTCAATTCTGTCCTTAGGAAATGTTGATGTTTTGAATTTGAATGATTGATCATTCTGTGATGAGCATACTTTACTAGTGTTGTTGTTCCCCATTCCTTTACAAACCTATGTACTACTTAGTTGAAAATTAGGCTATAAGAATGAGTTACTTTCCAGATCTGAAGGGTTGTCAAGGGTTATGACCTCAGGTTACTCTAGTCTCTGTCTGACCTGTAAATACATTTAAAAAAATTATTATTGTTATTAAATCATTTTGAGTTTTATTCCACATTTGCTCCTACTGTATCCAGGACCCTGTAATGTGATCCCTTTCAGAGCAGTTGGTAGTGGTAGCAGACACCGTCTAGTTCTTCTGGTCTCAGAGTCATGGAGACTGATGGTCACATGTTCCATTAGTCCATTGGATTAATAGATTCCAATCATCTTCAATTACTATCATTCTCTTTCTTCCACAAATGGAGAGACCAATAGCTGTACCTTGGGCAGCTGCTCATGAGCTTTCAAGATCCCAGGCATTACTCACCCAAGTAGGATGTAGAACATCCTACTTTGTGGACTGTGTTATGCCAATTGATCACGGTTTTCCCTGAGAAAATGGGCCTAAGCCCAAAGGCCCAGTAACGCATTGCCTTAAGATGTGTGATAATATCTAGGATGTTTTCATCATTTTGTCTATTGAGTGCTCCACC
>NW_006419946.1:0-3103 GCF_000296735.1 Chrysochloris asiatica | reverse complement strand
CTGTTAGTAGTTATGACATAACTCAGGATTTTATTTCTGTCCTGTTTCCTTTTGAGTCTGCCTGTCCTGTTCCACAACCCACATTTAGGTCTTTTTCCTAGTGATAAACAGTTCAGGGCCAATTGGCCATTTTGTGCTGCCATTTGATTTTCAGTGAAAACTGTCCCTTTAAATTTTGAAGACATCTGTGCACATGTGGAATTGAAGCCTCCTAGGGTTTGGGTGTGGTGTCCAGTAGCTCAGGCACCCCCTATAATCGCCAGCATGGAGGTGCACAATGAGAGGCCAATAAACACATATGAAAAAAAGAATGGCCACACCTTTATCTCTGTGGTTCTGTCAGGCCTCTGTGTCTGCTCTGATCCTTCCACCATTTAGTCTTGCCCAAGAGGGCCATTCAGGGAGCAGCTGAGTGCCTTGGATTTGAAAGCACTGGGTTTCTTGCTTCTGCTATAAATTCCACTGGCTGTAAGCCTTCTCACTTTCTAAATATTCCTTTATATGTGGTCCACAGTTCTGGGACCATCCCTGAGCCTGCTTGGTCTGGTATTCTGTGTTGTTGTTGATGGAGCTCCTTACTGCACTTCTACCTAATCCATCATCTTGTTTGTCCTGTACGTCTTCCAAGTCAAATTTGTTTGTTCTTCTGGCAGACCATGGCACTTTCATTATTTTCACTAGCAGCACAATTTAATTCGTAAATTACTCTATGGTCTACCTTATGCATTGTCCAAATCCACATGCCTATTATGTGATTCAAAATACTCTGGCTTGATTCAAGCATACTTTAGTTCTCAAATTGACATCTTTGCTGGTTAACACTTTTAAGAGATCTTTTGCAGCAGATTTGCCTATTGCAACAAATTGTTTGATTTCTTGACTGCTGCTTCTATGAGTGTTAGTTGTGGATGTAAGCAAAATGATATCTTTGACAACTTCAATCTTCTTTCAGTTTATCATGATGTTATATATTGGTCCAGTTGTATGGATATTCATTTCCTTTACATTGAAGTCAATCCAAACTGAAGGCCCTTTTGAAATATTCACTAAGTATTTCTAGCCTGTTTCTATCTCAGCAACCAAGATTATGTCATCTATATACATCAGGTTGTTAATAAGTCTTTCTCCAATCCATATGCCACATTCTTCTTCATATATTCCAGCTTTTCAGATTGTTTACTCAGAATACAGATTGAATAAATATGATTCAAGGATATAACCCTGGCGTACACTTCTTCATTTTAAGTAATTCCATATCCCCTTTTTTTGTTCTAACTATTGCTCTTGTTCTATGTACAGGTTCCTCATGAGCACAATTAAGAGTTCTGGAGCATCCATTCTTCACAATAGTATCTATAGTTAGCTGTTATCCTCACATTTGAATTTCTTTGCATACTCGATAAAGCACAAACAAACATTTTTCTCGCATTCTCTGCTTTCACTCAAGATCTATCTGATGTCAGTAATGTTATCCCCCATTTCATGTCCTCTTTTGAATTTGGCTTAAAATTTTGGTAGTTTATTGTCAATAAACTGCTGCAATAATTTTTGAATTACATTCAGCAATATTTAAATTGCATTTGAAATTATGTATTTTTTAAAAAATGATTTTCACATTTCATTGGGTCACATTTCGTTGCAAAGGGTACAAATATAAATATGTTCCAATCAGGTGGCCAGGCAGTTGTGTTCTAAATTTCTTGACATAGACAAGAGAGTGCCTCCAATACTGCATCTGTTTGTTGAAGCATTTCAGTTTATATTCTATCAATTCCTGGAGCCTTGGTTTTTGCCAAGACCTTCAGTGCTGCTTACACTTCTTCCTTGAATACCATCAGTTCTTGATCACATGGCACCTGCTGAAATGATTGAACATAAATGAATTATTTGGGTATAATGACTTTGTGCATTCCTTCCATCTTCTTTATATGCTTTCTCTATTATTCTATATATTGCCCAAAGAATCCTTTAATATTGCAACCTAAGGCTTGTTTTCTCTTCAGTTTTTTCAGTTTGAGAAATGCTGAGTGTGTTCTTTCCTTTTGGTTTTCTAACTCCAAGTCTTTGCACAAGTATATTTTCATATCACAAACAAATTACATTTAAAGATATGTTTTGAAAAGCTTTTTTTGATGATAAATGCAATGCCATTTCTCTTGAATGCCATTTTGCATAGAAAACTATGTAATTGTCAGATTCAAAATGGCCAATACTATCCATTTCAGCTCAAAACTATGTAGTATGTCATTCTTTATTTGTTCCATTTCACTTTTGACACCTTTCAATTTTCCTAGCTTTATTCTTTGTACATTTCATATTCTCATTTGTAATGAATGCTTGCCACTGTTTCTTCTCATTTTAAGTTGTGCCACATTAGCAAATGTAGGTCCCAAAAGATTAATCCCATCCTCATCATTAAGGTCAACTCTACTTTGAAGAGGCAATTCTCCCCCAGTCATATTTTGAGTACCTTCCATACAGAGGGGCCCATCTTCTGGCACTTTATTAGAAAATGTTTTGCTGCTATTCATGTTTTTTAGTAGCTACCAATTCAGAAGTTGTCCACCTCTCCTTCTTCCTAGTCTGTCTTAGTCTGGAAGCTCTGTTGAAATCTCTCTACCATATGTGGCCCTTTTGCTATTTAAAATATGAGTGACATAGCTTCCGGTATCACAGTAAGATGTCAGCCTCTACAGTACAACAAACTGACAGATGAGTGGTGAACTTTTTTGTCTTACACTTGCATATACTGAACGCAAGCCGCATCCCCAAGACAATGATTGGCTTCTCTCATCAGATCACAAATGGAGGATGAATTAGTATCTACAAAGTAACTGAAATTCATGGCATAGCCAAGTTGATGTATACATTTAGCCATCACACTTCCCAAAGGAAAAACTTATATCATGTGAATTATCATCATTAAGAATTCAAGGCCATCTGAGAAGATGTATGCACACCAAAGTTCATAGCAGCACTATTTACAATAGCAAAAAGATGGAGGCAGCCAAAGTGCCCATCAACTGAAGAATGGATAAACAAACTGTGGTACATACACACAATGGAATGCTATGCTACCTTGAAGAACAACAAGGAAGCTGCA
>NW_006419945.1:1649-2702 GCF_000296735.1 Chrysochloris asiatica | reverse complement strand
AGAAGGCCAGAGATACGCTGTTAATTGTTGAGGATGCTTGGTGGGTACACTATTCTCTCTACTTTTACATGTGTTTGAAAATTTCTAAAGTAAAAAGTTAAAAAAAAACCCATGATGACTGCCACAAAAGATTCTCAGACTCTGCCCCCAATCTCTTAATTAATAACTTAATTAAAAGACAATTGCCATGTAATCAATTCCAACTCAGGACTCCATGTGTGTCAGAGTAGAACTTTTCCCCATAGGGTTTTCAATGGATGATTTTTTGGAAGTAGATCTCCATGCCTTTCTTCCGTGGTACCTCTGTCAATCTTTAAATTAGCAATCGTGAGCATCCACCCCATATTAAGAGCATAAGTGCAATTATTTTGAAGGCATCACTATTTTGCTTAGTTAAGAATAAACACAATCAAGCACTGCCAGAAAGCATCTTTTTTTTTTCTTTTTTAATGTTTTATTGTGAGTTATGTGATAGTTTACATGGGAGAACATTAGCATTACATTCATCCTATCGTATATCGTTTCATTGCCATGGTTACAATCCCCTTCATGCGTCATCAACAAACCAAAGGGTATACCCTGCAAACCTGTCCCCAGGTCATCAGCACACAGCCCCTCTTCCGTCTCTTGGTCTAGAGTCCCCAGCCGCTCCATCTCTCCACGTCATCGTCTCTGCCTTCATCTCTGGCATCGCTGTTTCTCTGGGTAGGGTCCTGCACTCCGCTCTTCTCCCTTGATGGTCCCAGGGACCTCCACTCCTGGACTGCAAAGTCAATCACTCCCCTCCTTTTGCTACAAAACATCTACCTTTACATTTCCAACCTTCATAATCCGTCCTGATAACAATTATTCACTATTGTGTACCACAAGAGACCTATCCCCGTCTCTTTTCAACCATCCCACCCAGACAGGTTGGATACTATTCAGTGGAGATTCTACTTTCCTCCGCGCTTTCAAAAAAGTCTAGGCTCCTTCTTGAAAGCTTGTAAGCCAGTCACTTCTTGCCTTTGTAGCCCCTCATTTTGGGTAGCTAATGTCTTAAGTTGCCCATCC
>NW_006419945.1:0-1119 GCF_000296735.1 Chrysochloris asiatica | reverse complement strand
GTGATTGAGACATGGCAACTCAGGGGGACTCATTCTTTAGACACCCTTCTCCCCCGCCAGAGTGCGAGGGACCAAGGAAAAAGGAAGTAAGAATACAATTGCTCTATAGAGTTTTCAAGGATGCAAATTTTTTAAAACACAGACTATTTCATCTTTCTGTGGCAGAGCAGCTGGAATATTCAAACTGTAGACCTTTCCGTTAGCAACCCAATGCTTAACGCTTAACACACTGCATCTCCATGATTCCTTCAAATTACTTAGTTACTAAACTGGACTACTAACCACAAAGTCAGTAGTTCAAGCCCACCAGCTACTCCTTGGGAGAAAGATGAGGCTTTCTGCTCTTATAAAGATTTACAGCCTTGGAAACCCTATACGCGGTTGCTGTGAGTTGGAACTGACTCAACAGCACACAACAACAAAGTTTAATTCTGAAAAAGTAATTATTTTAAAAGAATCTCCAGGTTCGTAGAAAGCAGAGAGTATCCTAGATCCCTCTGGATTCTGGAACGTTCCACAAAGTCCATAGGGGAACCCTGGTGGCACAGTGACTAAGTGCTTGTTTGTTAACTGAAAGGTTGATTGTTTGAACCCACCAGTGACAAAGATTTGCTTGTACAACTATTTATAGTCTTGGAAACCCTATGGAGCAGAGCTACTGTCTCCTACAGGGTCACAATGAGTTGGAATTGACCTGACTTGGGTTTGATTTTTGTGTGTCCACTTCATCATGTCCTGTGATGAGGAGCCTCTTACCTGTCACTTCACAGTCTCTAAGGAACCCTGGCGGCACTATGGGTAATGCACTGGACTATAAGTTCAGTTTGAACCTCAAAGGTTGGTGGATCAAGCTCACCAGCCACTCCTCGAAAACCCTAAACAGGGCCACTATGAGTCAGAATCGACTTGATGGCACTTAACAACAACAGCAAGGAACCCTGGTAGTGTAGCAGATTATGAGCTAAAGGTCAGCAGTTCAAATATACCAGCCACTCCGCGGGAGGAAGATGAGGTTTTCTACTCCTATAAAGATTTACAGCCTTGGAAACCCTGTCCAGGGTCACTATGAGTCGGCACTGACACGGTGGCACAGAACCAAAGGTACCTGAAGGTAACCAG
>NW_006419944.1:3125-3661 GCF_000296735.1 Chrysochloris asiatica | reverse complement strand
ACTGTCCAGCTTTCACATCCATATGAGGTTATTGAAAATACCATGGCTTGAGTCAGGCGCACCTTAGTCCTCAAGCTGACATCTCTGTTCTTCAACACTTTAAAAAGGTTCTGTGCAGCAGATTTGCCTATATTTAATATTCTTTGCCAACACCATAATTCAAATGCATCAATTCTTTGGTCTTCCTTATTCATTGTCCTGTTTTTGCAGGCATATGAGGCAATTGAAAATACCATGTGTGATGTAGTGAAATATTTAATGTATTTTCTAGTGTCAGCCTGTAACTCCCACCAAACAATGTTTCTGCCCTGCTGGATCTGGGTAAGAGAAGGTGGGAGAAGATACTGATAGAATGACATGATTCAACTGTGGATGTTAGTAGAGTTCATTGTAATTGTAAGAACTTGAAACTGTAGCCCGGGTGTAAAATGAACCATCTCAGAAGCACGGATCTTGCTACCATGAAAGAAGAGCTAGGAGTGGAGTGTGTCCTTTGGACCTCAAGATTCCTACACATTGAACCTCTTCGTCCCAGG
>NW_006419944.1:0-545 GCF_000296735.1 Chrysochloris asiatica | reverse complement strand
TTAATCAACTGTGTGGATACTAAAAAAACTGTGGATAGCATTGGAAAGAATGGGGATTCCAAAACAGCTAACTGTGGTCATGCAGAATCTATATGTAGAACAAGAGGCAGCAGTTGGAACAGAACAAGGGGATATTGCATGCTTTAAAATCATGAAAGGTATTTTTCAGGAAAGGTATTGTATCCTTTCTCTATACTTATTTAATCTGCATTCTGAGCAAATAACCTGAGAAGTTGAACTATGTGAAGAAGATCATGGCATTAGGACTGGAGGAAGGCTTATCAAAAATCTACGATATGCAAATGACACAACCTGGCTTGTTGAAAGTGAAGAGGACTTGAAGCATTTACTGATGAAGATCAAAGAAAACAAAATGTTGTTTTCAATGTAATGAAAACAAAAATCTTCACCACTGGGTGAATAAATAACATCATAATAAACAGAGAAACAATTGAAGTTGTCAAGGATTTCATTTTGCTGGATTAACAATCAACGCTCATGGAAGCAGCAGTCAAGAAATCTAATGACCTGTTGCGGTGGGCACA
>NW_006419943.1:1596-3059 GCF_000296735.1 Chrysochloris asiatica | reverse complement strand
TGGAATTTACCCAGAGGTGCTGTGGAAAATCTGCTTCTGAGAAAAGAGTCATGGAAATCCTTATGGAGCATACTACTCTGATACACATGGTTGTTATGAATCCCAACTGACCTCACGGCAGCTGAAATATACATACACATGTATACACACATACACACACATATTATCATTGTTGATTTTGTTAACTATCATTGAGGCAGGCCTGTCTCATATGGACCCTGTGTAGGATATCCAAGGCTATATATCTTTGCAAGAGCAAAAAGTGTTATCTTTCTCCTGCGGTGCGGCTAATGGGCTTGAATTACCAACATTGTAGTTCACATACAGTGCTTATCTCACAGAGCCACACTGCTCCACTTATGTGCTTTTTATATTTTGTTACTGTTGTTGTCAGATGCCATGAACTCTGTTCCTGTGTAAAACAGAACTGAACACTGCCCAGAACTGCACCATCCTCACAACTGTTGTTACACTTGAGACCATTGCTGTTACCACTGTGCCAATAAGTCCCGTTGAAGATGTTCCACTTTTTATCTTACTGTCCACTTTAACAAGCATGATGTCCTTCTCTAGAGATTGGTCTCTCCTGGTAACATGTCTGAAATATGAATGTTGAAGTTTTGCCATTCTGGCTTCTAAAGAGCATTCTAGTTGTACTTCTTCCAAGACAGATTTGTTTGTTCTTCCGGCAGTCTATGGTACTTTGAATTTTCTTCTTCAGTACCGCCATAAAAATGCATCAATTCTTCTGTGGTCTTCCTTATTCATTATCTAACTTTTACATGCATATGAGGCAAATGAAAATATCATGACTTGGGCCAGGCAAACCTTAGTTCTCAAACTGACAACTGTGCTCTTTAACACTTTGAAAAGGCCTTCCCTAACAGATATGCCTAATACAATAAATTGTTTGGTTTCTTAACTGCTGCTTCCATGAGTTTATTTTCAAGCAAATGAAGTCTTTGAATACTTTAATCTATTTTTCCATTTATCATGACATTATTTACCAATCCAGTTTTGAGGATTTCTATTTTCTTTACATTCAAGTGCAAACCATATTAAAGGCCACAGTCTTTCATTTTCATCATTATGTATTTTAAGTCCACTTTGCTTCCAGCAAGTAAAGTTGTATCATCTGCATACCATAGGTTGTTTATGACTCTTATTCCAATTCTAATGCCACATTTTCTTCATATTTATCCAGCTTCTTTGCTCAGACTACAGATAGAATGTTTTAGTTGTTGCCAAGTACAGTTGAGATCATTCTGACTCATAATGACCCTCTATAGGGTTTCTAAGGAACAGCTGTTGGGTTTGAGTTGCCAACCTTGTGGTTTGCAGGTCACTGCTGATCCTAGAGTGCTACACTAGAAGTTCCTTACAGTATGGAGAAAAAATACAACACTGACATACACATTTTCTGATGAAAAACCATTAATTATCCCCTTGTTCTGTTCCAGAAA
>NW_006419943.1:0-566 GCF_000296735.1 Chrysochloris asiatica | reverse complement strand
GTTCTTCCCTTTTGGTTTTCTATCTCCAGATAGTTGCACATTTCGTTATAACACCTAACTTTGCCTTCTTGAGCTGCCCTTTGAAACTTTCTGTTCAACTTTTTTACCTCCTCATTTCTTTCATTGTTTTAGCTTCTGTACACTCAAGAGCAAGTTTCAAAGTCTCTTCTGACTCCCATGTTGGTCTTTTCTTTCTTTCTTATTATTTTAATGCCTTTTTGTTTTCTTTCTGTATGGTGTTCATGCTGTCATCCCACAACTCTTCTAGTCTTTGGTCTCTAGTGTCTAATATATCAAATCTATTCTTGAAATGGTATCTAAATTCAAGCTGAATATTTTCAAGGTCATTTTTTGGCTCTAGTGAGCTTAATTTAATTTTCTTCAGCTTCAACCTGAACATGCATATGAACAATTTATGATCATTTCCACAGTCTGACCATGGCCCTATTTTGGCTGATAATATTGAGCTTTCCCATTATTTCTTCCAACAGATACAGTCAATTTGATTTGTGTGTATTTCATCTGGTGATGCCCAGGTATATATTCACTTTTTATGTTATTTATAA
>NW_006419942.1:3295-4143 GCF_000296735.1 Chrysochloris asiatica | reverse complement strand
AGTGCAACATTTCCATATACAGAGTTCTAGCTACATGGCAGATGTGTCCAACGTGTCCATATACTGAGAGCTACCTACATGGCAGATCAGTCCAAAATATCCAAGTAGAGAGAGCTAGCTGCATCGCAGACAATTCCAATATGTACTTATACAGAAAGCTACCTATTTGGCAGATCAGTCCAACATATCCATGTACACAGTTCTAGCTACATGGTAGATGTGTTAAACTTGTCTATATACAGAGTTCTACCTACATGGAAGCTGTGTCCAACGTGTCCATATACTTAGAGCTAGCTACATGGCAGAGTAGTCCAACATATCCATATACAGGGTACTAGCTACGTGGCAGATGAGTCCAACATGTTCATATACAGAACATTGGCATATCGGCCAACATATCCACATACAGAGAGCTAGCTACAGGGTAGACGAGTCCAAAATGTCCATATAAATAGAGCTAACTACATGTCAGTGTTGTCCAACATTTCCATATACAGAGTTCTAGTTACAAGGCAGATGAGTCCACCTTTTCTATATACAGAGAGCTAGCTACATGGCAGTGTAATCCAACATCTCAAAATACAGAGTTCTAGCTACATGGCAGCTGTGTCCAACGTGTCCATATACTGAGAGCTACCCACTTGGCATACCAGTCCAAAATATCCATGCACGGAGAGCTATCTACATGTGTGAAGAATCCAAAATGTTCCTAAATAGAGAGCTACCTACATGGCAGAGTAGTGCATCGTATCCATATACAGAGTTTTAGCTACTTGGCAGATGTGTCCAACATTACCGTATACAGAATATTAGTTACATAGCAGACGAGACCAAAATGTCCATATACA
>NW_006419942.1:0-431 GCF_000296735.1 Chrysochloris asiatica | reverse complement strand
GCAGCATTTCCATATACAGAGTTCTAGCTACATGGCAGATGTGTCCAAAAAGTCCATATACTGAGAGCTACCTACATGGCAGATCAGACCAAAATATCCATGCACAGAGAGCTAGCTACATGTCCTAAGAGTCCAAAATGTCCCTACATAGAGACCTAGCTACAAGTCAGAGTAGTGCTTCATTTCGATATACAGAGTTCTAGCTACTTGGCAGACATGTCCAAAATTTCCATATACAGAGTAATAGTTACATGGCAGACTAGTTCAAAATGTTCATATACAGAGTACTAGCTACATGGCAGATGAGTCCAACATGTCCATATACTGAGAGCTAGCTACATTTTAGACAAGTCCAATATGTTCCTATACAAAGGGCTGCCTACTTGGTACATCAATCCAACATATCCATGTATAGAGAACTAGCTACATGG
>NW_006419941.1:2085-3175 GCF_000296735.1 Chrysochloris asiatica | reverse complement strand
GAGTTTGAACCATTGACATTGTGACTCAAACAAACCTTGTGGTCCTATTCCTTGTCCTACAACACCACAAAGGAGGAAATTGAACCTCATGGGAAGAACAACAAAATAAACAGAAACAGGTCTAAATTAAGATTTGAGAGCATGAGCAAAGAAGCTGTCTCATGTGAATTACTGGGACAAAAAGAAAATTAACAAGCTACGAAGAAGTTATATGAAAAATTTTCAACATGACGTTTTCTGGATTCAAAGATAATACACATTTTTAGACCACATGACAACATAAAAATAATTTATGCTATTAAAAACAGATATAAATTTTATGCGGAATTCATACAGCAAAAACATTGTAATCTATCATTATGAAGGAAACAGGCAATTAGTCTCAAGTAGGGATCAGTTTGTACTTCCACAAGGAGAACATTTGACAACATCTGGAGACACTTTTGAATTCAAAGACTGAGAGAGTTAGTTACTAAGCAAAGCTAGTGAGAAGGCTTCAGGGATACGGTTAACATCACATAATGAACAATACAGCTTCCTGTAACAGTTATCAACATAAAATAGGCTATTTAAAAATATATATAGTTTCCAGATTATTTTCACTATTTCAAATATTTTCTTAATGGCATTTTTCTGTTTTTGTTTTTGTTTTTTAATGTAAGTGTAAATCCTACAATCTGATGAACCTGACCCATACTTATGGATGTAGTAGCTTAAAATACCAACCAAGAGGGAAATAATCCTTACAGCAAGGATCATTTCCATTCCCTCTGTACACAGGATTAATAGGGATGGGCAACTTAAACATTGGCTACCTAAAAGGGGAGAAAAGGCAGAATTGTAAAGTCACGAAGTGACTGGCTTACAAGTTTTCAAGAGGGAGTTTAGGTTCAGACTGGGGGGAGGAGGGGACGGTAGAATCCCCTCTGAGTGGTTTTCATCTCTCTGGTAGCATAGTGGTTACGATTTGGGCTGTGAACCCAAGGTCAGCAGTTCGAAACTACCATCAGTTCTGGGGGAGAAAGATGAGGCGTTATGCTCCCGTAAAGATTTACAGCCTTGGAAACCCTGTGCAGGGTTGCTATGAGTC
>NW_006419941.1:0-535 GCF_000296735.1 Chrysochloris asiatica | reverse complement strand
TGTGGTGAGCTTGAACTGTCGATTTGCAGTTAAAAAGGTTTTTCTGCCTGGCACAGTAACCCACAGCTTCACACCAGGACCTGGAGAATAATATACAAAGTAACATGGATTGCCAGAAGAGCAAACAAATCTCTATGTCCACCTGCAAAAAAATGAAAAAGAATCTGCAGCTCATGTCTTACAAAAACATTAACTCAAAATGTATCATACCTAAATGTAAAACCTCAAACCATAAAACTCCAGGGAGGTCTGTTGTGATGCTATGGTCAATGTGCTGGACTGCAATCTTGGTTTGAACCACAAATCGAGGAGTTTAAGCTCACCAGCCACTCATTGGAATCCCTATAGAGGGTCACTATGGGTCAGAACCAACTGGATGGCACTTAATAACATAGCCACAATGCTGAATGATGCAGAAAGCATCAAAAGAAGAAGGAAGGTAGATACAGAGTCACTGTGTGTAAAAGAAGTGGCCAATGTTCAACTCATTCAGGAGTTAGCATATTATCAAGAATCAATGGTACTAGCAAAGAAG
>NW_006419940.1:0-3173 GCF_000296735.1 Chrysochloris asiatica | reverse complement strand
ATTTCTTACTTCCGCTACAAGTTTCACAAGCTATAAGCCTTTAAACTTTTAAAATATTCCTACCTATGTGGTTCTGAGTGTTGGAGCTCTTCCCTGAATCTGCTTTGCCTGTTATTCTGTGGTAATGCTGATGGCAAACCTCACTGCACCTCCACCCTAGCTACCTTCAAGCCCCACCTCTCTCAAAGGTAGTTTAGTCTAACTTTATTCACACAAATTCACACATTTCTATGTCAAGTGTTGATCATTAATCTATTTTTGAAAAAGTTGATGTGAATCTTGACCTTATATCAATTGAACAGAATCTACACATTTCCAGAAGAATTAATTAATATGACCCCTTTATCACTTCTAGCCCGTTGCTCCTACTCCATCTCTTTTGAAGGTACTATATGCTCTTTTTTCACTTTGGACTCATGTCCTGGCCTCCTGTGAACTCTCCTCTTCATATATTGAAAACTTTAGTCCCTATGTCACTGCTTTAATCTCCATTAGTTTATTTTAATCTTGGTGCTGCAGGATAAAGCACTGGTTTGAATCTGAAGGCCGATGATTCAAACTCACCAGCCACTGCTTGGAAACCCTATGTGGGGTCGCTGTGAGTTGGAACCAACTTGTCGGCACTTAACAACAAGAAAATGGATACATGAAGGACCCATCCAATACTCTGGTTACTCAGTTCTCTGACCTCTAATATTTGGTGTTTTTTTCTTTTTCTTTTCATCCTCTGTCCCTCGGTCACCTCACCCCACAGTCAAATAGTGGACATCATCATCATTGGAAATCAAACAATGTCTGCATTAACTCTTTGTTTCACTCCTGTTCTATTTTTGCATTTTATTGCTTAAATATACCCACCAAAACTGTTATTCAATTTCATTAAGTCCCTCAGTCTGTTCATCATTCACTTCTTCCTTACATACTCCTGATTGTATTCAGTATAAATTAAAATGTTCTCACCATTGAAATCACTCTCTTGCTCCCCTTTCCTTTGGTTATGATCACCTAGTATCATCACTTCCTGAGTGAACTCAACTTTTCATCATCTCTTTGTTGTTGATATTGTGTGCAGTCCAGTCAATTCTGACTCATATGGAACCTGTATAGGGTTTCCAAGAGTGACTGGTGAGTTTGAACTGCTGACCTTGTTGTTAGCAGTC
This sequence comes from Chrysochloris asiatica, assembly GCF_000296735.1. Lineage (NCBI taxonomy): Eukaryota > Metazoa > Chordata > Mammalia > Afrosoricida > Chrysochloridae > Chrysochloris > Chrysochloris asiatica. The sequence continues at coordinate 2,013 of NW_006419940.1, read as the reverse complement.
CAATGCTTATCCTACAAAAAATTCCTACACATAACCAAAGACCCTGAGAGGATGAGTTGCTGGTCCTGGAAGCTAAGGACCATAGTCTCAGGGAACGCCAACGTCAATTGACATAACAGTCTACAAAGACAATGTTTTACGTTTTACTTTGGTGAGTAGTGACTGGGGTCTTAAAATTACATGAGCAGTCATCTAAGGTGCAACTATTGGTCTTTCCCTGTCTGGAGGAAAGAAGACTGATGAAAATAGAAAACACATAGTGTTTTCAAACATAGGATAAGCACTGGACTACTAACCACAAAGTTGGTGGTTCAAACTTACCAGCTGCTCCTCAGGAAAATTCACCAGCCACTCAATGGGAGAAAGATAAGACCATCTGTTCTGTAAAGATTTATATCTGGGAAACTCTATACAGGGTTACTATGAGTCTGAATTGACTCGATGGCAGTGGGGTTTGGGTATTATTGCATATATTTCCTTATATAGTAAGGAAACCTGGTGATACTGTGTGTTATGTATGGGGCTTCTAATCACAATATTGATGATTCTAACCCACCAGCCTCTCTGTGGGAGAATGATGAAGCTCTTTTTGCCTGTAAAGATTTAGAGTTTTGCAAACCCTAAGGAGCAGTTCTACTCTGGCCTGTAATATCATTATTGGTTGGAATGAACTCAGTGGAAGTGGGTTTGATAGAATCATTGTCATGGTTTCTTAGTGCTGCTGTAACACAAATACCACAGATGAGTTTCTTTTAAGAACAAAAATTTATCTCTCATAGTTCTGGAAGCTAAAAGTTCAAATCAAGATCTCAGTCATGTCAGTTCCTTCCTTGTTGGTGACCCCTGGCATTCCTTAATTCTTACAATCCTCATAAGACATCTGTTTCCGCCCCTCCTAGCCTAAGTGTGTGTGTGTGTTTCTATCCTTCCTTTTTTATAACTCATAAGTTACATTTCTTTCTTTCTTTCTTTTTTAACTTACCCTACACTGGTATGGCCTCTTAGCATAACATTAGGTTGCATTATGGAAGATGATCACATTACACTACATTGCATTACATCCACAGGTATAGGGGGTTAGGATTCCAACAAATATTTTGGGAGACACGATTCAATCCATTACAATCATCTACTGAAACTACTTTTGCTTAAGGTCAATGTTGTCCTCCATATTGCTAAACTCAATGAGTACTTTTCAACTTAATCTTTATTGATCTCTCAGCAGCATTCAATACAGTCTTATTGTTTAAAATACTCTACTTCCTTGGCTTCTATAAAGTCTAATTCTCCTTGGCCACTCCTTCTTGACCTCCTCTGCTTGACCTTCCCATTTGTTATTATTTTTATATGCTGAAATTTCTCAAAACTCAGCCCTAACTGCTTCTCCAGCCACATTGACTTTCTCTCAGTTCTTTGAAAGAACAACACTCCTTCCATCTCATGACTTTCACACTGGTATATTACTCAGCGAGGAGCAAAGAATAGAATAGAAGAGGGAGGCAGATAGGATGAAAGGGAAGATTATTCCAGAAAAGAAAACCCTATTTATATTTTAGATTTCAACTTAACTGCCAATTTCCTCAGGAAATACTTCTCTGACCTCTTCAGCCTAGATTGAGTTCTCTATTTCTCTAATACTACCACTTTATAAAAGTCACCACATTAGTTATGACTAATTACTTGAGCAATTAATAAGTTTCTTTCTCCCTCATCAGTGTATAAAATTCTTCAGACAAAGATTGTTTCTATTTCACCTCCAATTGTGTTTTTTTTTTAATGCTTTATTGTGAATTATGTGATAGTTTACATGGGAGAACATTAGTTTTACATTCATTCTATCCTATATCGTCTCATTGCCATGGTTATAATCTCTTCCATGCAATTCTTCCCCCATACCCCCCAGGTCTTTAGCACACAGTCACTCTCCCTCTCTGGATCTAAAGTCTCCAGCTGCTCCATCGCTCCCGTCATCATCTCTGGCTCCATTTCAGGCATCACTGCTTCTCTGGGTAG
>NW_006419939.1:2052-3062 GCF_000296735.1 Chrysochloris asiatica | reverse complement strand
CGCACACCTTTCCCAATTTTAAACCATTCAGTGTTCCCATGCTCTGTTCGAACAATTGCCTCTTGGTCCAGAAGTACAATTAAGTGTTCTGGGATACTCTTACTTCTCAGTGTTGTCTATAGCTTGTCATGATCCACGCAATCAAAAGCCTTTGCATAGTCAATAAAGCAAAGGTAAACATCTTTCTGATATTCTCTCTGTTAATCACTGATATGTTTCTGCAGTGTCAATATGGTGTCTTGTCTGTGAACCTGCTCACAACTTAAAATGGGCATACCATGTCTGGTTGGTCTTCTTCTCTTTCTGTGTCTGTTCATATTTCTTTCCGAGTAAACATTCATTCCACTTCTTTATCCCTTCATCTGAAGCTCAGCATTGTAGGACTATCATCTGTATCTATTTCAAGTGGCTTTCCTTATCTTTGTTGTAGATGTTCTGCATGGCATTTCTGCCTAATCTACCACATTTACCCAGAGTCAAAATATTTTTCTTTAAGAGACATGGTTTTGGAAATGTTAAAGAAGAAAATTCCACCCAAATTGCCTGGAAGTAAGTGAATAACAATGTATTTATGCTAAAACTAGATCCCTAAGGAGCCAGACAGGGTTTTGGGAATGAGGGATACAACTTTTAAGTATTTTTTTTTTCTAAAAATCACAGAATATGTACATTTGAGACAATGGGAGTTAAGAGAAAGAATAGTATCCTAGGATATATGAGTACCCAGAGCTCAGAGAACTTTTTGATTCAGATGGCATAAGCCAGGGATGGAGAGCATTTGACCAATGGGCATATGATGTTGTTGTTAAGTGCCATTGAGTCAGTTCCAACCCATAGCCATCCTGTATAGGGTTTTTGAGAAGTGGCTGGTAAGCTTGAACTGTTGACCATGCAGTTCAAACCAACTGGTGTTCAGTGCATTAACCCACAGTGCCACACCAGGACTCCATGGGCCATATAAAATTTACAAAATCATTTGCTCTGACCCAGCCAAGGCAACCACAGTTCCA
>NW_006419939.1:0-452 GCF_000296735.1 Chrysochloris asiatica | reverse complement strand
GTAGTTCAAGCTCAACAGTTGCTCCTTGGAAACCCTATACAGCATTGCTATGGGTCGGAATAGACTCAATGACACTTAACAACAGCAACAACAACAAGATGATCTAAAAACATATTGTTCAAAGGAGAAAAGAGTTTTTGGAAATATATATGAGCTATTTTCCAATTTATTTTATCAAATAGTAATGTACGTGTATATAAGTTTCTGAAGGATATGCACACAACTGTTGAAATGGTTACTTCTGACAAGTGAGAATGGCTTTATCTGGTATGATAGAAATCCATTCTTCTTTACTAAAAGCTGAATTTATGTGAGCTAGATGGACAGACAGAAAGGCAGACAGAGACAAAGAGAAAGAGAAATAGATGAATGGATGGATGATAGGAAATAAGAACTAAAGTATAAATATTTATATTAATAAATATTAAACATATTGATATCATTGATTCTTA
>NW_006419938.1:1618-3110 GCF_000296735.1 Chrysochloris asiatica | reverse complement strand
AGCTGTTTCTCTTCATTTTAAGTTGTTGCACATCAGCAAATGCAGGTTCTGTGTGCTTTTTATAAAGGAGACTAAACAAACAGCTCAGCTTCAAATGGATAACGGAGAGAGAAAGGAGAACATTAAAATTTTTAGGAACTTCCATATTCAAGGCTCTGTACCACATGCTTTATACCAATTTCTCAAAGCACTCTGTAATGAAACAGCGAGGAGAAATGTGACATTTGAACTTAAGCATTCCTGGTAAGGCCAATGGTTTACACACCTCTACCAACTGAAAGGTGGGCAGTTCAAACCCACCCAACAGTGCCAGGGAAATCTGTGATCTGCTCTGTTAAGATTACAGCTAAGAAGGCCCTCGTCAGCACACAGGGTTGCTGTGAGTCAGAATTAACTCTTCTCTAACAGGTAGGCTATTGATTTAACATGTCTCAATCCATGCAGATAGTAAGTGGGGAACTGCTGGTCTGAATCCTGGTCTAGCTACATGTTCCCACAGTGTTGTCCACTACTTTAGTCTCTCTGTGGAATTCCTTTTCCATCTGCCCTGATGGGAGAGTTCTTAACCTTACCATCCAGCAGTCCATCCTACTTGAAACAATGACGTGTTTCATCTGTACATTAAGCATTGAGCTGCCAACTACAAGATCACTAGTTCAACCCCACCAGCCACTCCATGGGAGAATGATAAGGTATTCTTCTCTTGTAAAGATTTACAGCCTCCCAAACCCTATATAGAGTCCTGGTGTGGCGCTGTGGGCGAATGCTCTGGACTGCAAAGTCAGTTTGAACAGCAAGGTCAGCAGTTCAAGCTAACCCCGCTCCTTGGAAACTCTGTACAGGGTCACTATGGGTCAGAACTGACTCGATGGCAGTGGATTTAGGTTGCAATGTCATATGCAAAGAGAGATTAATCCCCTTTATGGTCTCATACTAAATGATATACTTCTACAAATCAATGAATTATGCACATATAACTTTTAAAACTACATCATAATTAGTAACTGAAAATAAAGCTCATTTTGAAAGCCAGAAACTTAATATTTAAAAATTTCAAACTTTAATCAATGAAAGTCAACCAAATATCCAGCTTAAAAGTATAAACATCCAATATGAATCAATGACTATGTCTTCTTTGCTCTGTTACTTTAGATAAACTGTTGTAATACATGCCAGTTGCAAATTTTGACTCAAACACAGATGGGTTAAATTAACTCAGTCACATGACTTTTGATTCAAGTCCATTAATAATCTCAGCCAATGAAGTAAGGCTCTACCTAATTTCTGTTGTTGCTGTTAAATGCCATGGGGTCAGTTGTAACTCAAAGCAACTCAATAGGGTTTTCAAGGAGTGGCTAGTGGATTTGAACTGCCGACCACGGGGTTAGCAGTCAAGTGCTTAGCCTACAGCACCACACTAGGACTCCTAATTTCTACTACTGTGTAGTTTCTACTCTATTGTGAGCAACCCACCCATCTATCCTATTGTCAT
>NW_006419938.1:0-485 GCF_000296735.1 Chrysochloris asiatica | reverse complement strand
TGCAAAATCAATGATTTGTTCATTTCAAATACCTTCTTTAGAAAGCATGAGAGAGGAATATACACATGGACCTCACCAGATGGAATACATAGAAATCAAATTAACTACATCTGCGGAAGGAGACAATGGAAAAGCTCCATATCATCAGTGAAAACAAGGCCAGGGGCAGATTGTAGAAAAGACCATCAATTATTTATATGCAAATTCAAACTCAAGCTGAAGAGCATGAAAATAAGTCCACAAGTGACAAAATATGACCTGAATATAGAGATCATCTAAAGAACAGATCTGATACATTAAACACTAAAGACCAAAGGCCAAAAGACTTGAGGGATGACATCAAGAATATCATACAGGAAGAAAGCAAAAAGTCACAGAGAAGAAAAGAAAGAAGGAAAAGGTCAAAATGGATGTCAGAACAGACACTGAAACTTGCTCTATAGTGTAGAGATGCTTAAGCAAATGGAAGAAATGAGGAGGAAGTC
>NW_006419937.1:2684-3178 GCF_000296735.1 Chrysochloris asiatica | reverse complement strand
GTAATTATTGATAGGTATTGATTATTTGTTGTCATTATATTCTGGGTTTTTTTTTGTGTGTGGCGTTGCTGCTTCTTTGTTCTGTTTGTCTTTCTTTGTTGAATTCATGATTTGTGTGCTCTTTCTTGTGTGTTTCCTCATAGTTTTAATGTTTTCATGTTCTTCTTGGAATCTCATTCTCTTGGTATGCTGTGAAGTGTTAATTTTCCTTGAGGTTGCCTTATGGTCCATTGAATTTTCTGTCCTTTTAGTGCAGTCTATTTTATCCTTTAATCTACCTGACCTTCTCATTGTCTGGATCTCTCTTCCTACGTGTTGACCTTCTTTTACATTGTACTTGTTTTGGTCATAGACTGCCCTCCCAGTGTCTCTGAGTTTGTTCTTATAGTTTTGTTTTGTTAACATTTCTGCTTTCTGTTGACTTAATTCAGGGAGGTGCTGCCATGTACGTCATTCTCTGGTTGTTTTCTGTTCTTTTTGGTTCTCAGTCCACA
>NW_006419937.1:0-679 GCF_000296735.1 Chrysochloris asiatica | reverse complement strand
AAAAAAACGAGTTCAGAATGTTGAAATGTAAGATCTTATGTTTGCTCAAAGTCTTTCTGTCTGCTAGACAGAAGTTTCCTATGTGTAATTCCACCCCTTTACCCCGGAGCCTGCCCTACCTGAGTTGCCTGGTCCAGGAAGCACCGGAAGTCCTGGCCCTTCCTTATTTTTTGCAACTCCATTGTAAAGTGTTTTGAAACATCTTATAATAATTTTTCTGAATTCTTTCTCAGGCATTTCCAAGCCCTGCCCTCCTTCCAGAATGCAGTCCAGGTCTACTTGTAGATCCTTTGTCTCAGACATTTTATCTTTTTTCTGGTCATGTGCTGATATTGTCATCTGCTTTTGCTTCTTCGATATGGTTAATGTTTATCTATTGCCTTAATACTTAATTGAGTATGTGTTTTAGGTTGTTTTTGTTTTTGTTTTTGTTTTTCTTTTCTTTTCTGATTGCTTCCAGGAAGATGTGATCAGGAATATGTGGTCAGGATGTGGGTTTCCCTTTCCACTCTTCTTATTGCTTAACTCAGAGTAACTTTCACAGGTGATGTCTGCTTCCCTGGTATATGGCAGCTGATGTTGGTTCTTGCCTGGGCTTTGGTGTTTTATAGAGTGTGATTGTAGCTTGGCTATATGGCAGCAGTTGCTGACTCTTCTTGTGTAATACAGGTAGACAAAG
>NW_006419936.1:2549-3094 GCF_000296735.1 Chrysochloris asiatica | reverse complement strand
TATGAAGCAAGCATAACCCTCATACCCAAACCAGGGAAGGACATCACTAAGAAAGAAAATTATAGACAAATATCCTTCATGAACATTGTTGTTGTTGTTAAGTGCCGTGGAGTCGGTTCCGACTCATAGCGACCCTGTACAGACATAGATGCTAAAATTCTCAACAAAATCCTACCCAACAGAATCCAGAGGCATATCAAAAAAATAATATATCATGACTAAGTGGGATTCAAATCAGGGATGCTAGGATGGTTCAACATTAGAAAAACAATGTAGTACACCATATAAATAAGAAAAAAGAAAAGAACCATATGATCATATCAATTGATTCAGAAAAGGCATTTGACAAAATCCAATATCAATTCCTGATAAAAACACTCAACAAAGTAAGATTTAAAAGGAAATCCCTCAAAATAATTAATAGCATATATTCAAAACCAACAGTGTACATTACTCACAATGGAGAGAAATTGAAAGCCTACCATCTACGAACAAAAACCAGACAAGGATGCCCTTTGTCATCACTCCTATTCAATATTGTGCTG
>NW_006419936.1:0-898 GCF_000296735.1 Chrysochloris asiatica | reverse complement strand
GAGGATTTGGAGAGACTGGGACCCTCCTACACTGGTGGGATTGCAAAATGGTCCAACTACTCTTGAAAGCAATATGGCGCTTCCTCAGAAGGTTGGAAATAGAAATACCTTATGATTTAGCAATTCCTCTACTTGGTATTTACCACAAGAAATATGAGCCATAACACATGTAGATATTTGAACACCAATGTTCATAGCAGCACTATCTACAATAGCAAGAAGATGGAGACAGCCTAAGTGCCCATCAACTAAAGAATGGATAAACAAACTATGGTACATACACACAATGGAATATTATGCTATCTTGAAGAATAACAAGGAAGCTGCAAGCTACTGCAAGACATAGATGAACCTTGAGGACATTATGTTGAGTGAAATTAGTCAGTCACAAAAGAAGAATTACTGCATAAGACCATTATTGTAAAAGATTTAAAAAAAAGAACCCACACTAAAAGGTGAAAAAAAAAAAAAAAATTCTTTGCTTGTTACCGTGATGTGTGGGGAGTCTTGAGGAAGGGATGGGAAGGTGGAGCACAGGGAAGGAATGGACTCAGCATAGTTTGGTGCTGGGGGGAGGGGAGGATACACAAGGAGGGGGATGGGACTGGAAGAACAAGAAAGACAGAGGGGAGGACAGTTAATTAGATTTGCATGGACTAAGTGGACAGAGGTAAATGATGTATGCACAACCTTGGAACAACAGGGCTCTGGGATACAGGAATTGAGGCATGGTTTGAATGAGTAAAAGAGAGGAAATAATGTTAAGATGCTTGGCTGTCATTTGAATCTTGTTTTTTTTTTTTTTTTTTTCTTAAATGTTTTTATTGTGAATTATGTGATAGTTTACATGGGAGAACATTAATTTTACATTCATTCTATCGTATCATCTCATTGCCAT
>NW_006419935.1:1324-2999 GCF_000296735.1 Chrysochloris asiatica | reverse complement strand
TGGTATACACCTTTCTTGATTTTAGACTACTCAGTATGCCCTTGTTCAGTTTTAACAGCCATCTCTTGGTCTATGTACAGGTTCCTCATTTTGCCCATAGAATCCTTGAATTTTTCTTCAGTATTTTAGCTTGAGAAATGCTCAGTGTGTTCTTCCCTTCTGTTTTTCTAATTCCAGGTCTTTGCACATTTCATTATAATACTGTACCATGTCTTTTTGAGTTGCCCTATTACATTTTCTATTCAGCTCTCTTACCTCCTCATGTCTTCCATTTGCTTTAGCAACTCTATGCTCAAGAGCAAGTTTCAGAGTTTTTTCTGATATCCATTTTGGTGTTTTCTCTCTTTTTAATGACCCTGTGCTTCCTTCCTGTATGATGTTCTTGTTGTCATCCCATAGCTCTTCTAGCTTTTTGTCTTTAGTGTCCAATGCATCAAATCTGTCTTGAGACGGTCTCTAAATTCAGGTGGATGGTTCAAGGTCACATACTTTATTTCTGGTGATCTTGCTTTACTTTTCATCCACCTTATACTAAATTTGCATAGGATCAATTGACGGTCTATTCCATAGGTGGCCCCTGGCCATGTTTTGGTTGATGATATCGAACTTCTCCATCATTTCTTCTCACAGATGTAGTCAGTTTAGTTCCTGTGTGTTCCACCTGGTGAGGTCCTGGTGTATAGTCACCTTTTATATTGTTGACAAAAGGTATTTGCAGTGAAGAAGGGGTTAGTCTTGCAAAATTTTATCCTGTCATCTCCATCATCATTTCTATCACCATGGTCATATTTTCTAACTACTGATATTTCCTTTTTGTTTCCAACTTTCATATTCTAATCACCACTAATTATCATTGCATATTTAATCAATTTCAGACTGAAGAAGTAGTAGAATTCTTCAAGGTCATCATCACTGGCGTTAGTGGATGGTATGCAAATTTGAATAATAGTATAAACTGGTCTTCCTTGTTGACTATGGATATTATCATATCAGAGACAGTATTGTACTTCAAGATAGATCTAGAATGTTTTTTTTGAGGATAAATGCGAAGCCATTATTTTTCAGTTTGTCATTCCTGGCACAGGAAACTATATGATTGTGTGATTAAAAATGCTTCATATCAGTCCATTTCAGATTACTAATGTCTTGGATACTGATCTTTATGCATCCCATTTCATTTTTGGCAAATACCAATTTTCCTAGATTCATCATTCCATGTTCCATTTATTAATGGACTTTTGAAGCTATTTCTTCTCATTTTGAGTTGTGCCCCACCAGCAAATGAAGATCCCCAAAACTTTATTACACTCACATCATTAAGGTCAACTCCACTTTGAGGAAGCTGGTCTTCCCTAGCTGTCTTTTGAGTGGCTTTCAGCCTGAGGGTCTCATATTCCAGCACTATGTCAGACATTGTTCTGCTGATATCCATGAGGTTTTCAAAAGTGATTCATCTTTCCTTCTTTCTAACCTGTCTTAGTCTGGAAGGTCTGCTGAACCTGTGTACCATGGGTGACTCTATTGGTATTTAAAATACCGGTAGTATAACTTCCAGCAGCTGAACAACACACAACCACCACAGTATAACAAATTGACTGGTGTATGATGAGTGGTGGATTTTGTCGATAGAATCGTTCACTCAATATTGCAACTCATGACTTGGAGTTTTTTCTTC
>NW_006419935.1:0-869 GCF_000296735.1 Chrysochloris asiatica | reverse complement strand
TAAGATAAGGATGTTTTGAAGACAGAGGAGTCAAGTTCTGGAGTAAAATCTAACTCTACCAAAAATCACTAGCTGTGTGTACCTGGGCAAACCACTTAACCTCTCAGAACCCCAGATTTCTCAGAGTTCTTAGTCTTAAAGTGTAAGTAATGCCACTCTGTATTGCTTTGAATATGAAATGAGACCACGCAGGGGAAAGGGCATGGGACGGCATAACTTGGCAGATATTTATGACTCAATGCTAATTCATTCTTTCCCCAAAAGATCAGCTTTATTCAAAAGGCATTTATTGAGTGATACTCCACAACTGAGGGTTGGGCCATTGTTTGATTGTGTCTGTCAGCCTTTGGATTGACCCGTCGGGGTAGTCCTTCCTGGCATTTTATTGCCTGGTACCTGGGTGAAGTACCATGGGTGAAGTCTAACCATATTGTGTTTGCCTTCTTTGCCCTCTGTGTTCTGCATGGCCTCTTTCTATTAACTCCTGGTTGTTGATTTAACTTTATGAGATGGGCTAGGATTGAATCTTATCTAATAGTCTTTTAATCTTATAGGTGGCAAGTAACCAGAACAAAGTCTTATATGGGTTTCTCTTTCACTTCATTCAAGGAAGCATTTTCTAGTCACGGTTTCTAAGGCTGGCATGGGCTACACGCTGAGACATCATTACAGACAGTCCCCAGGTTACAAAGACACAAATGTCCAACATATGTATACCGTGTAGTCATGAACCAAACCCCCTAAAGTCTATTATAATTAAAATTTCTAGGTACATACCATGGTTTGTAACAACAGACAGGTGCTACTTTGTGATATGCATCAAACCATTATTATTATCATTACTGTATTATGATGTTAAAGATGTTTTC
>NW_006419934.1:0-3061 GCF_000296735.1 Chrysochloris asiatica | reverse complement strand
TCCCTCTTGAAAGCTTGTAAGCCAATCACTTCTTGCCTTTGTCGCCCCCCCCCCCAACCGCCAATTTGGGTATCCAATGTCCAAGTTGCCCATCTCTGTCTACTCTGTGTAGAGGGGGTGGGAATGTTTCTTGCTGTAAGGGTTTGTGCCCTCTTTGATGTATTATTTTTTTGATGTGCTGTTGGAATCTGTTGGCTAGGATTTTGTTGAGAATTTTTGTGTCTATGTTCCTGAGGGATATTGGTCTATAGTTCTCTTTTTTAGTGATGTCCTTCCCAGGTTTTAGTATGAGGGTTATGCTTGCTTCATAAAAAGTATTAGGGAGTTTTCCATCCTCTTCTATGTCCTGGAATAATTTGAGTAGAATTGGTGATAGTTCTTCCTGAATGTTTGGTAGAACTCACCTGTGAAGCCATCTGGGCCTGGGCTTTTGTTGGTTGAAAGTTTTTTGATGACCTGATCAATTTCTTCTTTTGTTATGGGCTTGTTCAAGTTTTCTACTTCATTCTGAGTAAGTTTAGGTAGGTCGTGTTTTTCTAGAAATATATCCATCTCATCTAAATTTTCGAATTTGTAGGAGTACAACTCTTCATAGTATTCTGTTATTATCATTTTGATTTCATTTGGTTCTGTTGTGACTTCACCCATGTGGTTTCTAATACGATTTGTTTGTGTTGTCTCCCTCTTTTCTTTAGTTAGTTTTGCCAGTGGTTAGTCCTTTCAAAAAACCAGCTTCTTGTTCTGTTGATTCTTTGTATAGTTTTTCGGTTTTCCATATCCTTTATTTCTGCTCTTATCTTTATTATTTCCTTTCTTATGGTGACTGTAGGTTCCTTCTGCTGGTCTGCTTCTAATTGTTGAAGATGCTGTGTTAATATGTTGATTTTGGTTCTTTCTTCTTTTTGGATGTGCACATTTATCACAATAAATTGTCCTCTCAGCACTGCTTTTGCCATGTCCCAAATATTTTGGTATGTTGTGTTTTCATTCTTGTTTGTTTCTAGGAACTTTGTGAGTTCATGTTTAATTTCTTCTTTTACCCAGTCACTTTTCAGTAGGGTGTTGTTCAGTCTCCATGTATTTGACTTTATTGCTTTGGTCTTCTTATTGTTGATTTCTACTTTTATAGCATTGTGGTCTGAAAAAATGCTCTGTAGTATTTTGATGCTTGTAAATTTATGGAGGCTTGCTTTGTGACCTAACACATGGTCAATTCTGGAAAATTTTCCATGCACACTGGAGAAGAATGTATATTGTGCTGTTGTTGGACCTCATCGAAAGATTCAGCAAAGTGGCAGGGTATAAGATCAACATACAAAAATCAGTTGGATTTCTCTATAGCAACAGCGACAACGATGAAAAGGACATCAGGAAAGCAATACCATTTACAATAGCCACACAAAGGATGAAATATTTATGAATAAACATAACCAGAGAAACAAAGGACTTATACAAAGAAAATTACATAACACTACTACAAGAAACCAAAAGAAATCCACAGAAGTGGAAGAAAATACCATGTTCCTGGATAGGAAGACTCAACGTCCTGAAAATATCAATATTCCCCAAAGCAATTTACACATACAATGCAATCCCAAACCAGATTCCAACAACATTCTTCAAAGAGATGGAAATGAAAATCACTAAATTTATATGGAAATGAAAGAGATCTAGGATAAGCAAAGAGCACTGCTTAAAAGGAAGAACAAGGTTGGAGATCTCTCACTCCCGATTTCAAACTTTACTACATGGCTTCAGTGGTCAAAACAGCCTGATACTGGTACAATGAAAGATACATTGATCAACGGAACAAAATCGAGAATCCAGAAATTAACCCAACCACATACAGCCAAATGATTTTCGACAAAGTGCCTAGGCATATTGCATGGGGAAGAGACAGTCTCTAACAAATGGGGCTGGCAGAACTGGAAAGCGATATGTAAAAGTCTTAAATGAGACCTTTGCCTCATGCCCTATACAAAAACGAACTCAGCATGGATTAAAGATCTAAACGTGAATCCCAAAATTATGAAGGTCATCAATGAAAAAATAGGGACAAATGTGAGGGCGCTAATTCAGGGCATATACAGACTACCAAACATTTTGAAAAGTGGTGGTGGTGGTTATGTGCCGTGGAGTCGGAACCGACTCATAGTGACCCTGTACAGGGTTTCTGAGGCTGTAAATCTTTACAGGAGCAGAAAGCCTCTTCTTTCTCCCGCGGAACAGCTGGTAGCTTCGAACTGCTGACCTTAAGGTTCGCAGCCCGATTCGTAACCACTAGGCTACCAGAGCTCCTTATTTTGAAAAGTACACAAACAAAAATAGACAAAATAGATGAGTGGGACATACTAAAAATGTACATCAAAAGACTTCACCAAAAGAGTAAAAAGGGAACCCACAGATTGGGAAAATTTTTTTTTGCAATGACACATCAGACAAGGGACTCATTTCTAAAATATATAGGAAACTACAACACCTCTTCAAGAAAAAGACAAATAACCCAATTACAAAATAGGTACAGGACAGGAAAAGGCACTTTACCAAGGAGAAGATCTAGGCAGCCAACCAAAATATGAAGAAAGGTTCACAATCACTAGCCATCAGAGAAATGCAAATCAAAACAACAATGAGCTATCATCTCAAACCAGCAATAACAGCAAAGATCAAAAAGGCAGAGGACAACAAATGCTGGCGAGGATGCGGAAAGACTGGGACCCTCCTACATTATTGGTGGGACCGCAAAATGGTCCAACCACTCTGGAAAGCAATATGGCGCTTCCTCAGAAGGTTGGAAATAGAAATACCGTTGTTGTGGTCAGGTGCCATCGAGTCGGCCCCATACACAGCAGGATGAAACAATGACCGAACCTGGGCCAACGTCACTACTGCTGCCACACTTGACACCATCAATGATGCCACCTGGAATCCATCTCGTTGGGGGTCTTTCTCTTTTTCTCTGACCCTCCATCTTACCCAGCATGACATCCTTCTCCAGCGACTGTTCCCTCTTGACAATATGTCCAAAGTATGAGAGACGGAGCTTAGCCATCCTGGCCTC
>NW_006419933.1:3763-4323 GCF_000296735.1 Chrysochloris asiatica | reverse complement strand
AGCAGTTCGAAACTACCAGCGGTTCTGCGGGAGAAAGATGAGGCATTCTGCTCCCGTAAAGATTTACAGCCTCAGAAACCCTGTGCAGGGTCGCTGTGAGTCGGAACCGACTCCACGGCACTTAACAACAACAACAAAGTGGCAAAGAGGAAGTAAAACTCCCTCTATTTGCAGATAATATATCCTACACATAGCAAACCCCAAAGACTCAGTAAAAAAAAAACTACTAGACCTCATTGCAAAATTCAGCAAAGTGGCAGGGTATAAAATCAACATACTAAAATGAGTTGGATTCCTCTATAGTAACAACAACAGCGCTGAAAAGGATGTTAGGCCAGCAATACCATTTACAATAGCTGCCCAAAGGATGAAATATTTAGGAATAAACATAACCAGAGAAGCAAAGGACTTACACAAAGAAATTTATATAACACTATTACAAGAAACCAAAAGAGACTTCAAGAAGTGGAAGAACATACCATGTTCCTGGATAGGAAGACTCAACATGGTGAAAATGTCAGTACTGCCCAAAACAATTTACACATATAATGCAATCCCAA
>NW_006419933.1:0-938 GCF_000296735.1 Chrysochloris asiatica | reverse complement strand
CCTGTACAGGGTTTCCGAGGCTGTAAATCTTTACCAGAGCAGAAAGCCTCATCTTTCTCCCACGGAACAGCTGGTAGTTTCGAACTGCTGACCTTGTGGTTCACAGCCCGATTCGTAACCACTACACTACCAGAGCTTAGAGGACAATAAATGCTGGCTAAGATGCGGAAAGCCTGGGACCTTCCTACATTGCTGGTGGGATTGCAAAATGGTCCAACCTCTCTGGAAAGCAATATGGTGCTTCCTCAGAAGGTTGGAAATAAATATACCTTATGATCCAGGAATTCCTCTACTTGGTATTTATCCATAAAAAATATGAGCCATAACATGAGTAGATATATGCACAGCAATGTTCATAGCAGCACTATTTACAATAGCAAAAAGATGGAGACAGCTAAGTGCCCATCGATGGAAGAATGGATAAACAAACTGTGCTATATACACACAATGGAATATTATGCTACCTTGAAGAACAACAAGGAAGCAGCAAACCACCGCATAACATGGATGAACCTTGAGGACATTATGTTGAGTGAAATTAGTCAGTCACAAAAGAAGAAATACTGCATAAGACCATTATCATAAAAGACAGGAAAAGAACCCACCCAAAAGGAAAAAAAAAAACAACCCAAATAACTATATATATAATTGCTGATCACCGGGATGTATGAGATGAGAGGAGGGGAGGGAGTTAGGGGAAGAAAGAACACAGGGTAGGGAATAGACACAGGAAAACTTGGGTGCTGGGGAGGGGCATCTGGAAATACACAAGAAGGGGGAGGGGACTAGAAGAACAAGGCAGATGGGAGAACAGTTAGGCAGGTTCGCATAGGCTAAGTGGGACAGATGTAAATGATGATGTATGCACAACCTTGGGATAACAGGGTTTCAGGATACAGGGATTGAGGCATGGTTTGAAAGGGTCAAAGAGGGGAATG
>NW_006419932.1:0-3158 GCF_000296735.1 Chrysochloris asiatica | reverse complement strand
GGAGACCGTTTCTGGGACATCAAAAGCAAGTATTTCACCTGCCAGTGTGGCTCTGAGAAGTGCAAGCACTCAGCCGAGGCCATCGCCCTGGAGCAGAGCCGCCTGGCCCGCCTGGACCCACACCCCGAGCTGCTGCCTGAACTCAGCTCCCTGCCCACGGTCAACCCCTGAGAGTGGACCACTGGCCTCCCTTCCCACCTGTTGGCCACCTACTGCTCACAGCCCTCCCCCGTCTAGCCCTTGACACATTCCTCGGCCAGAGACCCCAGCCAGGCCCTGGAGGTCTGACAGGCCCCCTCTTCCAGAGCTGGTTCCTCCCCGGAAGCCTGACTTCAGGGCTCACTGTCCCTCTGTTCCTGTCCTCAGCTGAAATTGGATGAATTGAAATTGGGCCTCTGCCAACTGGTTTCTTTTGTTCTCATTAAACGTTAGGTTTGGTAATGGACTGTCTGGGTGCTTGGGGGCAGGGCACAAAGAATGGAAATGTGGGTTCAAGGGGCAGAGTGGATGGGAAGCAGGCTGGACAGGTGTGGCTGGGAGCGGGGGCATGGGGGCGGCCACTGTGGGACAGGGAAGTGTGACATGAAATAACCACTGTAATTGAGGTCTTTTGCAAAACTGGAGGGTTTTCCCATTAGGACATAACCAGGTCCTTCCCAGTGGACCACAAGGGAGTGGGCAGGGGGGTAGTAGCCGACCCCTGTTCCCCTGTTAAAGATTCAGCCTTCCCAGCTCACTGGGCTCAGACTTGAGGAACTATTCAAGTGTGTCGGGGACCACAAGCAGGGGTGGGGCCGTGACGTGGCCAGAGGGCGGGGCCGGCAGCAGGTGAGACGCCAGGTCTCCCTGGCTCCAATCACTCCGGGAGACTGAACCATGGGGCAGCGGGACGACGAGGAGGAGGCTTATGGTGAGGTTGGGGATAGAGATCAAGACCCTGCACATGAGGAGGATTAAATGGGTGGCCAAGCCTTGTTCCGTGCAGGGAATGGTGCAGGGAGAAGAGCTGAAGAGAGCTCTGGGTCTCTGAGGGGAGGGCCCAGGAAACACACTGATGGAAGGCAGAGCCAGGTCCTGAAAGGGGTGAGGTTCGGGAGGAAGATGCTGCTGGGGCACTTGACTTGGGGTCTGGCTTTCCATGAGGAGTTGGAGCTGAAGTTCCTGGGAGGAAGAGCAAGTTTCAGGTTCCTAAAGGGGGGTCCAGGGAAACAAAGCCTGGCTGGAAGGAGGCAAAGTCCAGAGTCCTGAGCCTGGAATGGGGGCTCAAACTGGGAGTGCCATGTACTGAGGAGACTTTAAGGACTGAGGCTGGGGTCTCTCTAAGGAGCAGGAGTTTCAACCCAGTCCCTGAGGAAAAAGGTGCTAGAGCCCTCACTGTTGGACTCTGTAAAGGCTTGGGGACTGGGATCCCAAGTGGGCTGGGGTCTCTATAAGAAGTAATATGTAGTGGCAGGGGTCCAGGTAGGGTGGGGGGTATGTTGGGGGCCCCTCTGAGGAGTTAGGGCTGAGAGTTTGCAGAGAGGAACTGGAAACCTTCCTCTAGGGTAGCTGTAAGGAAAAAGGACGGAGAACCTGTCTCAGGGAACCTGAGGAATACGAGTTCTGAGGTTTCTGTGAAAGTTAAGGCCTGAGACAGAAAGGCCCATTGTCCAGAGTCAGGAATAAGGGCTGAGAGCCTGTCCCATCCCAGGGATCCTGAGAAATAGGCCTGGGGGCCTGACGGGGTAAAAAACTGGGAACTTGCCTCAGGGAGCCCCAAGGGCTCCTACTATAAGCAGTAAGGGCTGGGGTCTACCTACAAGAACCTGAAGGGATTAGGAGTCTGAGCGCCACTTCTGAAGGGAAGGCAGCCCAGAGGGAGGGGCCTCCCCAAAGTGGGGTTTGAGTTCTTAGGGGATAAGGAAAGGGGCAGTGAGGAGTCCCTAGTAGACTTCCTGGAAGCTTAAGTCAATCATTGGCTTGTAGGACAGAGTCCAGAGCACCTGGGGAGAACCGACCCCACCCCTTCCCAGCCTCTTAACCAGACCTCCGCCTTCTCTACACAGGGGAGCCGGCTAGGTACCTGGTTCCCCTGTGTACTGAAGGAGGACTGGGAACAGGACGAGTCCAGAATCTCAACAGGGCTCAGGTGTCACCATGACTTCCAGCCAAAGCCCTGGAGTGGCCTGGGAACTGATGTCCATTAGGAGCTTTTCCCATCCCAGTCCCTGTAGAGGTTAAAGTCTTAAAGTCGCTTGGCTCCTGTTTCTTTCCCTATTCGGTCTGCAGGGGGCCTCTCCCACCCCAGGCCCTGTAGAGGTTAAAGCCACTTGGCTCCAGTTTCTTTCCCTATGGCCTTGGGCCAGAGTGTGGAAGGAGGACCTGGGGCAGATGTGGGAAGGGGCTCAGATTTGTGTGGTCCCAGGGCAGGGCATGGAGGAAAGGGATACAGATGGTGACATAAGAGCCACTGACATGGCTGGACACAGTCCCACATCCCAGCTACAGGGAGACAGGAGGAAAGGGGCAGCGGGGCAGCATGAGTACAGTGAACAAAGGCTCTTTCCCTGACTGAGGGCCTTGAGGTGTGAGCCGGAAAAGGCCTGTCAAGGACTCCTCCCCACTCCTGTTAAGGCCACCTGGGTGGAGTTCAAGGCCAAGCTACTGAGCTGCAGACCAGGCTTTGGTCTACTTTTACTGCTCTCCAATTCCCCCTCTTCCTGATCCATCGCCCTCCAAACTCATGGGGTCCAGGAATTCTTCAAAAGGGCAAGGAAATAGGAAGAGAGAGGCTTCCCTTAGGGCCTCATTCACCACATTCCTCCCTTTATCCCTCAGGGAAACCAGTCAAATATGACCCCTCCTTCAGAGGCCCCATCAAGAACAGGTGAGTTCTGGATATCTGGTTGGTGGGGAGGGACAGATCTCGGTTTTGCTTTATTTTTGTTGAAATATTGGTAAAGAGCTTGTAGAAAAGGCCAAGAGTGGTGCTTTGGGTGGGATTGTGTCTGGGAGGGGGCCCCAGGGTGGCTTCCAGGGGCTTACGATATTCTGGCTTGTGCACTTTGCGAAAATTCATAGAGTTGAGCATTTCTGAGTTGTAACACTTTCTGTGTTACATTTTTAAGAAGGTTTACCAACCCCTTAAAACATTGTCTTTAAAAATTCTGATCCTCTCA
>NW_006419931.1:2093-2698 GCF_000296735.1 Chrysochloris asiatica | reverse complement strand
ACAGCAAGGGACCAATGAACAGATACCAAAAGAAAAGAATGTCCACACCTTTATCTCAGTGGTTCTGCCAGGTGTCTGTGGCCGCTCCGATCCTTACCCTGCTCGGTCTCACCCAAGATGGCGACTCCTGGTGCAACTGAGCATCCTGGACTAGAAAGCAATGGATTTCTTGCTTCTGCCACAAATTCCCTAGCTGTAAGCCTTCCAACCTTCTAAATATTCCTTTATACATGGTTCAGAGTTCTGGGACCATCCCCTTAGCCTGCTTGGTTGGGTATTCTGTGTTGCTGCTGGTGGAGCTCTTTACTCCAGAAAGAAATTTGACAAAGACACAGAAGAACTAACAGCACAATCAGCTAACTGGACCTCTTAGATGTGTACAGAGCATTCAATAAACAACAGCACAGTACACATTGCTACCAGTGCATATAGAACATTCTCCAGAATAGACCATGTGTTAGGCCACAAAACAAACCTCCACAAATTTACAAATATCAAAATACTACAAAGCATCTTTTCAGGCCAGAACACTATCAAATTAGAAATCAACAATAGGAAAACAAAGGAAATAAAGTCAAATACATGGAAAACTGAATAACACCCTG
>NW_006419931.1:0-1132 GCF_000296735.1 Chrysochloris asiatica | reverse complement strand
ATTTTCAGATGATATGATCCTATACATAGAAAAACCTCAAGGATTCAGTAAAAAAGCTCATTGGAAAATTCAGCAAAGTATCAGGATATAAGATCCATACAAAAATCAGTTGGATTCCTCTATACCAATAACGACAGCACTGAAAAGGACATTAGGAAAGAAATACCATTTACAATAGCTGCCATAGGATGAAATATCTAGGAATAAATGTAACCAGAGAAACAAAGGACCTATACAAAGAAAATTACAAAACCAAAAGAAAATTGCAAGAAACCAAAAGAGACCTACTAAAATGGAAGAATGTACCATGCTCCTGGATAGGAAGACTTAACATTGTGAAAATGTCAATACTAGCCAAAGCAATTTACACATATAATGTAATCCCAAAACAGATTCCCGTGGCATTCTTCAAAGAGATGGAAAAAACAATTACAAACTTTATATGAAAAGGAAAGTGACCCAGGATAAGCAAAGCACTGCTTAAGAAGAGGAATACAGTTGGAAACCTCTCATACACTGATTTCAAAACTGATTACATGGCTATGGTGGTCAAAACAGCTTGGTACTGGTACAATGAAAGATGCATTAATCAATGGAAAATAATTGAGAATCCAGAAATTAACGCATCTACATACAGCCAACTGATTTTCTACAAAGTACCTAAATATATCGCATGGCGAGGGGATAGTCTTTATAACATATGGTGCTAAAAATTAAAACTTATATGCATCAAAATAATTCATCAGAAGAGTAAAAAGGGAACCCACAGAATGGGAAAAAATCTTTTGCAACAACACATCAGACAAGGGACTTATTTATAAAATACATAGGAAACTAAAACACATCTACAAGAAAAAGACAAATAACCCAATTAAAAAATGGGCACAGGATATGAACACACACTTTACTGAGGAGTATATCTGGGAAGCCTATAAGCATATGAAGAAATGTTCATGATCACTAGCCATTAGAGAGAATCAAATCAAAACAACAATGAGATTTCATCTCACACCAGCAATAGCAACAAAGATCAAAAAAGTAGAGGACAATAAATGCTTGTGAGGATGTGGAGAGACTGGGATGTTCCTGCATTGCTGGTGGGATTGCAAAATGGTCCAACCTCTATGTAAAG
>NW_006419930.1:0-2964 GCF_000296735.1 Chrysochloris asiatica | reverse complement strand
CAGACAGCAAGGGACCAATGAACAGCTACCAAAAGAAAAGAATGTTCATACCTTTATCTCTGCAGTTCTGCCAGGTGTCTGTGGCCGCTCCTATCCTTCCCCCGCCTGGTCTTACCCAAGATGGCCGCTGCTAGAGCAGTCCCGGACTAGAAAGCAATGAATTTCTTGCTTCTGCCACAAATTCCCCAGCTGTAAGCCTTTCATCCTTCTAAGTATTCCTTTATATGTGGTTCAGAGTTCTGGGACCATCCCCTGAGCCTGTTTGGTTGGGTATTCTGTGTTGTTGTTGGCGGAATTCTCTACTACACTTCCATCCAATCCGCCATTTTGTTTGTTCCTCTCCTTCCATCTTTTTTTGATGCTTTCTGCGTCATTCAATAATTTGCTCAGGGAAACCTTCAATAATGAAAGTCAAGGCTTGAATTTTTTCTTCATTTCCCCCAGCTTGAGAAATATTGAGCATGTTCTTTCTTTTTGGTTTTCTGACTCCAGATATTTTCACATTTCATCATCATATTTGACTTTGACTTCTCGAGCTGATCTTTGAAATTTTCTTTTCAGCTCTTTGGCCTCCTCATTTCTTCCATTTGCTTTGACATCTATATGCTGGAGAGCAAGTTTCATTGTCTCTTCTGACATCCATTTTGATATTTTCCTTCCTTCTTGTCTTCTTAAAGACTTTTTGCTTTCTTCCTGTGTGATGTTCTTGATGTCGTTGAACAACTCTTCTGGTCTTCGATCTTTAGTGTTTAATGTATCAAATCTATTCTTCCGATGATCTCTAAATTCAGGTGGGATATATTCAAGGTCATATTTTGGCTCTTGTGGACATGTTTTCATTGTCTTCAGCTTCAGTCTGAATTTGCATATGAGCAATTGATGGTCTGTTCCACAATTTGCCACTGGCCTTGTTTTGACTAATGATTTAGTGCTTTTCCACTGTCTCTTTCCACAAATGTAGTTAATTTGATTTCAGTTTATTCCATCTGGTGAGGTCCATGTGTCTAATTATCTTTTATGCTGTCTAAAGAAGGTAATTGAATGAACTAATCACTGGTTTTGTAGAATTTTATCATGCGATATCCAGTATCATTTCTATCACTAAGGCCATATTTTCCAACTACTGATCCTTCCTATTTACTTCCAACCTTTGGATTCCAGCCACCAGTAGTAATGATCAGTACTTCTTGATCACATGTTTGATCAATTTCAGATTGAAGAAGTTGGTAGATTTCTTCTATTTCATCTTCACTGGCTTTAGTTGTTGGTGTGTAAATTTGAATAATAGTCATATTAACTTGTCTTCCTTGTAGGTGCATAGACATTATCCTGTCACAGACAGTGTTGTACCTCATGTCTGATCTTTATATGTTCCTTTTGACGATGAATGCAACACCGTTCCTCTTAAATTTGTCATTCCCATTGGATATAGAAGGGTAACTTCGTACATAGATTTGAGAAGCCTGACTTGTGACCCAGGAGGAAAACAAGAAGAGCAGGTTGTCACAAACAGAGTATATTATAACACAGTAGTAGTGTAGTGCTTATGAATAGGGCTGCTAACCTCCAAGGTTAGCATTTCAAAACTACCAGACTTTCAGTGGAAAAAAGATAAGGCTTTCTGTTCCCTTAAAGATTTACAGCCTCGGAAATTCTATTCAGGGTGGCTGTGAGCCAGAGCTGACTCCAAGGCACTCCACCATATTGTCACTGATTGTTTCGTTATCTTTCTCTCACTTAATTTTACATGCTTAAGGACAGGGGTCCCAACACAAATGTCATGTTATTAATGGTGAGTGGATGAATTTATTAAGGAGGAGTCCCACTGTCATTTGGTTGTTAAATTAAAATGGTTAAGTGCCATCGAGTCATTTCCAGCTCATAGATAGCAGTCCTGCATAGGCTTTCTGAGGAGTGGCTGGTGGTTCTGGACTGTGGACCTTGCAGTTCAAACTGAACTTTCAGTCTAGTGCTTATCGTACAGTGTCACAGCAGCACTGTATAATAAAAATCACTGCCTCTAAATCACCTGAGGCATATTAATATTATATTCATACTGAGATTATAATATTTATGTGCTTCTTTGGGAAAAAATTGTTTGGAATTAAGTGTTTTTATACTAGAAATATAAGGAAACTTGGCCACAAAATGGTTAAGTTCTTAGCTGCTAACCAAATGGTTGGTAGTTTGGACCCATCCATGGTTCTGTGGGAGAAAGACCTAGAGATTTGTTCCTATGTAAAGATTACCAAGCAAAAACCCACTGCTGTGGAGTTAATTCCAATTTGCAAGATAGAGTAGAACTGCCTCAAAGGGCTTCCAAGACTGGCAGATAGCCACGTCTTTCTCCTGCAGAGCAGCTGGTGGGTTTGAATCACTGAATTTTTGGCTAATAGGCAATTACTTTAGCCACTGCACTACCAGGGCCCCTCCATAAAGATAACACCCTAGAAAACTTTACTGGATAGTTCCATTGTGTCATATGAGATCCTTATAAATTGAAATAGACTTGACAGTACCAAACAACAACAAATTCTGGAAACACGTCTTTCTGGATGGCCATGGAGATTTTTCATCATCTCACTACTTCTACCTGTTAGGCAATAGGGATGCACATGTCCTCATTTCAAAGGTGGGCGAAGCCTGTGGATGTAAGGAGCTGTCAGCTGAACTGAGCCTGATACTAGGATCAGTTATTAGGAACACTTGGCTGACCCAATCATTTTTCCCCTTTCAGATTCTTAGGAATGAACCTGCCTTTTTCCTTAGCTTCTAACTGCATCTCTTATTTTTTATTTATTTTTAATTTAAGGTTTTTAATTGTGGATTGAGTGAAAGTTTACAGGGCACATCATCAGTTTCACATTCAACAATTCATATAACTTGTTTAATTACATTGATTATAATCCCCTCCATATACCATCAGTAAAAAGTATTTCTCTTTATCCACTTGAGCTTTTTTTT
>NW_006419929.1:2682-3164 GCF_000296735.1 Chrysochloris asiatica | reverse complement strand
CAAAAGAACCAATAGATCTGTTTTGGAAGAAGTGCAGCCAGAGTGCTCCTTGGAGGCCAGGATGGTTAAGCTTCGTCTCTCATGCTTTGGACATATTGTCCGGAGGAAACAGTCACTGGAGAAGAATGACATGCTGGGTAAGGTAAAGGGTCAGAGAAAAAGAGGAAGACCCCTAATGAGATGAACTGGCCAGGTGGCATCATTGATGGACTCAAGTGTGGCAGCTGTAGTGAGGTTGGCCCAGGATCGGACATTGTTTCGTTGTGCTGTGCATAGGGTCACTGTGAGTCGGATCCGACTCGATAGCACCTGACAACAACAACAACTAGCCCCCAAGCTCTCCTGTGTCCAATCTCCACCCTGCACTCTGCCCTTCCCCCCACCCATCACCATCTTTGTTCTGTTTGTCTTTCTCTGTTGAATTCATGATTTGTGTGCTCTTTCTTGTGTGTTTCTTTATACTTTTAATGTTTTCATATTCT
>NW_006419929.1:0-531 GCF_000296735.1 Chrysochloris asiatica | reverse complement strand
TGTTAGTTTATGCTTCCTTTTCTCTGGAAATGCAGCCTTCTAAGTGGGGTTGCTCTAGCCCTGCATTCCAATGTCTGCAGGGGGCAGAGGCACTCACCGGCGTGGGTGCGGAAGCGGGAGCCGCATGCAGGCAGGCAAAAGCTCAAAATGTCTGTAATTCCTCAGCAATTTGATCTTTTAAAAAAACGAATTCAGAATGTTGAAATATAAGATCTTATGTTTGTTTAAAGGCTGTCTGTCTGCTAGACAGAGGTTTCTTATGTGCAATTCTGCCCCTTTTCCCCTAGACTGCCCTACCTGAGCTGACTGGTCAGGGAAGCGCCGGAAGTCCTCCTCCCATTGTCCTATAATTACACTTTTAATAATTTATAACCACATTCATATTTCTTCCAGAGTTCCTGTTCCCTTCAACTTTCAGTCCTGGAAGAGGATTTTCTGAGGATCCGACTTTCAGTGCCTTGATTCCTCTGAGACTCAAAATGTCCAAACTATCATTGGCTCTTGATCATATGCTACCCCTTGATATGGTTG
>NW_006419928.1:1897-3032 GCF_000296735.1 Chrysochloris asiatica | reverse complement strand
CCAGAGAAGCAGTGATGCCTGAAATGGAGCCAGAGATGATGACGTGGAGCAATGGAGCAGCTGGAGACTTTAGATCCAGAGAGGAAGAGCGACTGTGTGCTGAAGACCTGGGGGGCACGGGGAAAGGATTGCATGAAAGAATGTCGGGGTCCAGCCTCGACGGGGAAGTGGGTTTCACGAAGTTGGGGGGTCTGGTAGGCAAAAGATATAGCATAGAGACAAAGAGACAATACAGATACAAAGAGACAGACACACAAGTTTGATGCAAGCAGACGGGCAGACAGTTCTGCTGCAGACATTGCACACAAAACTAACTCTAGGTGGGATGTCTGGAGAGGCGAGAGAGAAAGAAACACTCATAGACCAGAGTGGATACAAGCTGACAGGCAGATAGTCCTGCTGCCAAGAATGCACACAGAACTAGCTAAACCCCAGTCTTTTATTAACTTTTTAAGGAAGAGATCTTTACAGAAGAAGAATGTGATTATTCAGATAAGACAATGCTTAACGATTCACAGAGACAATCTTTAAGATAATTCCTGAATACATCATGAGTTTCTTACTAATCTAACATTTTTATCTCTATAGGGAAAGGCCAAGTAAGCTATTATAGATTAACCTTTAGGCCTATATGACCTAGGGCAGCGACTTGTACTCAAGGACGTCTAACATACTTTTAACACCTAATCACTAGTGGATAAAGGTGAAAGACTTAAAAGCTCATATAAAGGTTAATTTATAATTTCTGAAGGGATTTAAGCTGTTTTTTCTCTGCTTTGCAAATACATGCGTTTGAACAAGATTTCAAACATTTAGCTTTATTTGTTAAGCTTGTAATCCTTTCTTCCTTAATGGTTTTAACCTTTCTAATGAAGGTGTGGTTTCACCTCCACCTTCCTTTTCCTAGTTCTGGGTTCCATATCCAAATGCTACAATGTTTATTGTATCATCAGGGGGAAGAAGAACATCTGGATCAAACTGATTATACCTAGGGGTGGTTTGAAGGGGCTGCCACCATTGTCCCTTAATCCAGTATTCCCAGAATTTACCACTCCACCTCAAGTGAATACCCCGGAGAGTTCCTCTCCAGAATTTCCCTGCATAATCCCAGCAAACCTGCCCTTGTTCGTCCTGA
>NW_006419928.1:0-987 GCF_000296735.1 Chrysochloris asiatica | reverse complement strand
GAAAAGGAAGAATCACATAAATCCACAGAGGAGACAGTTGGAGAGCTGCTGGAAGGAAATTTCTCTAACATCCTGAAAAGTGAAAAGATAAGCATTCCAGAAGCTAAACATACTCCAGGAAGGACAGATCCAAAAAGGAAATCACCAAGACATATCATAATCAAGTTCTCCCAAATCAAAGATAAGGAGAGAATCCTGAAAGTAGCTAGGGATAAGAGAAATGTTACATAAAAATGCAAGCAAGTCAGATTGAGTTCGGATCTCTCAGCAGAAACCATGTGGGCAAGAAGGCAATGGGGAGACATATAGAAAACCCTGAAAGACAAAAACTACAAACCAAGAATTCTCTACCCAGAAAAGCAGTCAATCAAATACTACAGGGTAATCAAACCATTCCAGGATAAACAGAAGATAAGGTATTTTTCTAAAATCAAACCTACACTGTAAAACATCATAAAAGGAGTTCTGTGGACTGAGAATAACAACAAACAGACAACAATCAGAGACTGACATACGTGGCAGCACCACCCAGAACTCAATCGAGAAATGGAAGAGTTGAGAACAGAACAAAAGTGTAAGAAAAAATTCAGTGGATGTGGGAGGTGAGTCTATGATCAAAACAATTACAGTGTGAAAGAAGGTAAGTAAATATGTAGGAACAGAGATCAAGATGGTGACAAGGTCAGGTAGATTATAGGATAAAATAGACTGTATTAAATGGAAGGAAAAGTTAATGGAATGGAATGTAACCTCCAAGAAAAGTAATACTTCACAACATACCATGAAAACGAAAATCCAAGAAGATCATGGAACAATTATAACTATGAGGAAACTGACAAGAAAGAACACAAAATAAACATGAACTAAGCACAGGAAAGAACACAAAAAAACATGAACTAAGCACGGCCACCACTCGTCTGTCTGTCGTGCTGTGGTGGTTTGAGTTGCTGTGATTCTGAGGGCTATGCCACCGGTGTTTTAAATAAC
>NW_006419927.1:2417-3255 GCF_000296735.1 Chrysochloris asiatica | reverse complement strand
GTTAGGTGCCATAGAGTTGGTACTGACTCATAGTGACCTTATGCACCACAGAATGAAATATTGCACAATCCTTGGCCAAGTTCACTACTGTTGCCATGCCTGAGTTCATCGATGCTGCCACTAGGCCAATCCATCTTGTTGGGTGTCTTCTTCTTTTTCTCTGACCCTCCACCTTACCTGTGACTGGTCCCTCCTGACAATATGCCTGAAGTATGAAAGATGAAGTTTGGCCATCTTGGCCTTCAAGGAGCACTCTGGCTCCTCTTCTTCCAAAACAGATCTATTGGTTCTTTTGGCAGCCCATGGCACTTTCAAGGTTCTCCTACAACACCATAACTCAAAAGCAGCAATTCTTCTATGGTCTTCCTTATTCACTGTTCAGATTTTGCATGCATATGAGGTTATTGAAAATACCATGGCTTGGGTAAGGCGCACCTTAGTCCTCAAGCTGACATCTTTGCTCTTCAACACTTTAGTCACAAAAGGAGAAATACTGCATAGGACCACTACTGTAAAAAACAAACTAAGAAAAAGAACCCATACTAAAATGGGGAGGTGGGTTCTCTGCTGGTTACAGGAATGAGGGGGGAGGAAAGGGAGTGAAAGATGGAGCACAGGGTAGGAAATAGACACATGAAGGGGTTGGTGAATGGAAGAACAAGGCAGATGGGAAAAGAGTTAAGCAGGTTGGCATGGGCTAAGTGGGACAGAAGTAAATAATGATATATGCATAGCATTGGAACAACAGGGCTATGGGATACAGGGATTGAGGCATGGTTGAAATGGATAAAATTGGGGAAATAATGCTAAGGTGCTTGGCTGTCTTTTTAAAGTTTTT
>NW_006419927.1:0-692 GCF_000296735.1 Chrysochloris asiatica | reverse complement strand
AAAATTATACAGAGCTAGCCCAACAGTGAGTTCGTAAAAGCCAATGAATCCAGGATATCCGGAGATTACTTCCTTTGGCCCTCAGGGTCCCTGGATAGCCATCCTGAGTGGGGTGCAATTTAATGCTGTACTGGTGAGGATGTTGTTTTCTTTACATTGGGGTACAACCCATACTGAAGGCTGTGATCTTTGATCTTGATCAGTAAATATCTTAAGTCCTGTTCACTTTCAGAAAGCAAGGTTGTATCATCTGCATATTGCAGGTTGTTAATGAGTCTACCTCAAATGCTGAGTCCCGGGCCTGTCCGCTGCCTGGCCACCAAGGCCCAGTTCTGTCTGCCCACCACCTATATCCTGATTATATTAATATTAATTATAATAAAATAAGAATAATCATGCCAAATAAGAAACAATTAACATTATCGAAATACGTCCAAAAGCAGAAGAGAGCAGCAGATGCAAATGAGCTGGAGACAGACAAAGGTTTTATTGAGAAGGAGGAGCAGGTTATAGATATGCCTGAGAGGGAATTCAGAAGACTGATATGGAAACAAATTCACATACTCTGAAAAGGGGTCGAGGAAATAAGGAAGAAGTAAAGAAAGTACTGCAGGGACAATCTAATAGGATTGACACAGCATTGGAAATAATTCAAAACCTGCAAAAAGATGTCCAGGTGATCAATAACAAGA
>NW_006419926.1:2058-2625 GCF_000296735.1 Chrysochloris asiatica | reverse complement strand
TCCATATACTGAGAGTTAGCTATATGGAAGATGAGTCCAATATGTGTATATATAGAGGACTAAGTACAAGGCAGATGAGTATAACATGTTTATTCAGACAGAACTGGCTACATGGCTGATTAGGCCAACATGTGTATATATTGAAGACGAGCTACAGGGCAGATGAGTCGATCATGTTCCTACAGAGACAGCTGGTTGCATGGTGGATGAGTCCAATATGTCCCTATACAGACAGCTAGCTAAATGGCAGACAAGTCCAATATATCCATGCACGGAGAGCTAGCTACACAGCAGACGAGTCCTAAATGTCCATATGCAGAGTGCTAGCTGCATGGCAGAGTTGTGCACCCTTTCCATATACAGATTTCTAGCTACATGGCAGGTGAGTCCAACATGTTCATATACTGAGAGTTAGCTACATGTGAGATAAAGCCATATACAGAGTTCAAGCTATATGTCAGATGAGTCCAATGTGTCCATACACAGAGAGCTAGCTATGTGGCATAGTAGTGCAACATTTCCATATACAGAGTTGTAGTTAAATGGCAGAGTAGTCTGTGCATATAC
>NW_006419926.1:0-588 GCF_000296735.1 Chrysochloris asiatica | reverse complement strand
CATATCCATGAACAGAGAGCTAGCGACATGGCAGATGAATCCAATATGTCCCTATACATACAGCTAGCTACATGGCAGACAAGTCCAATATGCTCATATACAAAGAGCTAACTACTTGGCAGATCAGTCCAACATATCCATGCACAGAGAGTTAGCTACATGGTAGACGAGTCCTAATTCCATATACAGATTTCTAGCTACATGGCAGATGAGTCCAACCAGTCCATATACTGAGAGTTAGCTACATGCCAGATGAGACAAACATGTGTATATTTAACTAACTAGCTACAAGGCAGATGGGTCCAAAATGTTCATACAGACAGAGCTGGCTACATGGCTGATGAGTTCAACATGTGCATATATACAGGACTAGCTACAAGGCAGATGATTCCAACATGTTCATATGGAGAGAGTTCGCTACATGGCTGATGAATCCCACATGTCCATATACAGAGACATAGCTATGTGGCAGAAAAGTCCAATATGTTCATATACAGAGAGCTACTTACATGACATATCGGTACAACATATCCATGCACAGAGAGCTAGCTACATGGCAGAAGAGTCCAAAATGTCCATATACAGAGA
>NW_006419925.1:0-3148 GCF_000296735.1 Chrysochloris asiatica | reverse complement strand
TTTCTTGGTAAGACCATAGAAGAATTGATGCTTTTGAGTTATGGTGTTGGAGGAGAATATTGAAAGTGCCATGGGCTGCCAAAAGAACCAACAGAAGTTGGAAGAAGTGCAGCAAGAATGCTCCTTGGATGACAACTCTGGACCACATTGTGGAGAATGAGCATTCTGGAATGCTTAATTGTGCTCATGAGAAATATAGAACAAGAGGCAGTCTTTCGAACAGAGCAAATGGACACTGAATGGTTTAAAATCACGAAAGGTGTGTACCAGTGTTGTATCAGTCTTTATGATGAGCAAATAATTTGAGAAGCTGGATTATATGTAGAAGAAGGTGGCATCAGGATTGGAGGAAGACTTATTAGCAATCTTTGATATGCAGATGATACCTTGGCTGCTGTAAAAGAAAAGGGCTTAAAATACTTACTGATGAACATCAAAGATCATAGCCTTTGGTAGGTTGCACCTCAGTGTAAAGAAAACAAAAGTCCTCACCACTGGACCAATAAATAACATCATGATAAATGGGAAAATTTTTTAAGTTGTCAAAGAATTCATTTTGCTCGTTATCAAGACTCTTCAACAACAACAAGAAGACTCTCCAACAATCTGTGATGTATAGATGATACATCACATGCTTGCTGAAAGCACAGAGGACTTAAAATTCTTACTGCTGAAGATAAAAGACCATCACCTTTGGTATATGTTGTCCCTCAATGTAAAGAAAATAGAAATCCTTACCACTGCACTAATAGATAACATCATGCTAATTGAGTTCTGGTGTGGTGCTGTGGGTTAATGTGCTGGACTGCAAAGTCAGTTTGAGCTGCAAGGTAGGTAGTTCATGATCACAAGTTGCCTCTTGGAAACCCTATACAAATTGCTATGAGTCAGCATCAATTCGATGGCATTTAACAACAAAAACGTAATTGGAGAAAATACGGAGGTTGTCAAAGGTTTTTTTTTTTTTTCCCGCTTGAATCCACTTTCAACAGTTGTGGAAGCAGTAGTCGAGAAATCAAAGGATGTATTGCATTATTGCATTAGTCAAAGTTGGTAGAATTTTCAATTTCATCATTATAGGCTTTAGTGGTTGATCCATAAATTTGAATAATAGTGGTATTAACTGATCTACCTTGTCAATTTGAGAACTAAGATGTCAATTTGAGAACTAAAGTATGCTTGACTCAAGTCATGGTACTTTCAGTAACCTCATATGCATGTGAAAGTTGGACAATGAATAAGTAAGACCATAGAAGAATTGATACATTTGATTTACGGTGTTGGAGGAGAATATTAAAAGTACCATGGACTGCCTAAAGAACAAATAAATCTATATTGCAAGAAGTACAGACAGAATGCTCCTTAGAAGTTTAGCCATCTTGGCCTCCATGGAGCACTATAGCTGCACTTCTTCCAAAACAGATCTATTGGTTCTTTTCTAGTAGCGTAGTGGTTGTGAATCAGGCTGCTAACCTCAAGGTTGGCATTTCAAAACCACCAGCCATTCTGTGGGAGACAGATGAGACTTTCTGCTCCTGTAAAGACTTACAGCCTTGGAAACCCTGTGTAGGGTCACTATGAGTCGGAACCAACTCCACGGTACTTAACAACAACGACTCTATTTCTCTTCCGTTTGTTGTTCCTGGCATAGTAAATCATTTAACTGTCAGATTCAAAATGACCACTATCAGTCCATTTCAGCTCCCTAATTCCTAGGATATTAGCCTTTATGCATTCCATTTAATTTTTTTTTCATTCCATTAAATTTGACAGCTTCTAATTTTCCTAGATTCATACTTCCTGCATTCCATGTTCTGATTATTAACTGTTGTTTGCAGCTCTGCTTCTCATTTTGAATCATACTCCTTCAGTAAATGAATGTCCCGAAAGCTTTGCTCCATTCACATCACTAAGTCAACTCTACTCTGAAGAAGCAGCTCTTCCCCAGTTGTACTTTGAGTGCCTTCCAACCCAAGGCACTATATCAAACAGAGTTTCTCTGCTATTCATAAGGCTTTCAGTTGCTAAATATCCAAAATTAGTCTGCCTTTTCTTTTTCCTAGTCTGTCTTAGTCTGGAAGCTCTGCTGAAACGTGTTAACCATGGGTAAACCTGCTGGAATTTAAAATACCAGAGGCATAGCTTGCAATATCAAAATAACACACAGGTCACCACAGTATGACAAACTGACAGATGATTGGTGGGAACTAATTCTAGACAATGCCCATATGGCAAATATTAGGAAGAAAAAAGAAAAAAAAAAAAAGATACACAAAGTGAAGCAAATTGTTTCTTAGAAAAAATTTAAAAATTGAAGCTATAGAAATTTTAATATACTGGTAAGTTAAATCATTTAAAACATGAATTTGAGAAACTACTGCTTCCATGTAATATTGTATTTGTATTTGTAGAGATATTGGCTGTGTGGTTTACAGTTATAATCTATTTTCTTATTGCTGTGGGAACATAGCTTGCATAGTCTTTAATACATTTTTTATGTATTTTCATAGAATTTATGCAAGATAACAAATATAGGGAATCTTCTTTTCTTACCAAAAAAAAAAAAAAAAGAATGCTCTTTGGAGACCAGGATGGCCAAACTTCGTCTCTCATACTTCAGACATATTGTCAGGAGGGACCAGTCTATGTTTGCTAAGGTGGAGGGTCAGAGAAAAAGAAGAAGACCCCAAAAGAGATGGATTGGCCATGTGGCAGCAACAATGGGCTGAAGTGTGGTAACAATAGTAAGGTTGGCCCAGGATTGGGCAGTATTTCGTTCTGTTGTGCATAAGGTTGCTATGAGTCAGTAATGATTCGATGGCACCTAACAAGAACAACAACAACAATACAGGGTATGGAATCCTGGTGTGGCACTGTGGGCTAAAGTGTCAGACTGCAAAGTCATTTGAACTGCAAGGTTGGTGGGTCAAGCTCACCAGCTGCTCCTTGGAAACCTACACAGGGTCACTGTGGGTCAGAATTGCCTTGATGGCATTCAAGTATACAGGGCATACATAGACTACCAAACATTGTGAAAACTGCACAAACAAAATAAATCAAAATTGACAATTGGGACATACTAAAATTTAGAAACTTATATGCAAGGAGCTCTGGTAGCGTAGTGGTTACGAATCGGGCTGCGAACCTT